>NW_015546044.1:90795-122417 GCF_001515605.1 Sinocyclocheilus anshuiensis | reverse complement strand
TCGTTCCCTGCGGGGAACCATGGTTACATGCGTAACCTGGAGACGTTCCCCTTCAGGAACTCGAGTTGCGTCGAAATGCTACGGGAACAAGAATGCCCACGCCGTCAGACTTGCAAATCCCTGCCTAGTGTGGAAGGGCACAACTAAGGCAAGAGAAAAGAGGGGAACTTGAGCTGTGTCGAAACGCTAAGGGAATGAGTATGCCCACGCCGCCAGACTTACAAATCCCTGTCCAGTTGTGGAAGCTAGGGCGAGAGAACAGAAGAGCCCGGAGTGGCTCGCATATCTAGGCCATAGAACCTGACGAACGTGAGGGGCGTGGACCAACCCGCAGCGTTGCAGAAGTCCTGCATAGACACACCTGCCAGAAAGGCCTTGGAGGCCGCCACACTTCTAGTTGAGGGAGCCTTGACCCCCAGAGGCGAGGGGAGATCAGAGGACTCAAGGCTATGGAATAGCATCCTGATCCACCACTTAGCATAAGCTTCTCTGACCTCGGCCTCAGCGCACCGCGGAGGAAACGTGTAAGAAGAGGATGTCTTCCCACTGAATGGCCACAATTCCTCAGAATTAAATGCAGCCAAACAACCAAATAAGTAAACACGGTTTGGTGTGGTAAGATTCACATCAAAAACTGAAAATTATGTAATACACGCATTGCCTCGGCAGCGCGCGAGCTGCTTGGTCACACAAACAATATCAATCTCCTTGGAGAAAAATAGCTGAAGCAGCGAGCTCTCACTCAGAGGGGGAAGAACCGCAGGGCGGGCTTCCGAACCTCGAGAGAGCGCTAGATCTAGGGAACGCGGGTTGAGATAGGGAGAGCCCGTCCAGAAGATCATGTGCGATCCCCGCGATCTCAATCGCTGCCGTGCCTCAGCAGCAGCGGGACCGTAACCGCAAGATCACAGGCACGGACACACTCCTCGAAGCATGCCCGGCGAGAGCAGAGTGTTTAACAGCAGGTAAAGCACAATCAGCCCCCTCTCTTTTTCCCGAGAGCTGACTGCGCGAGCTCCGCTCCACAGTAAAGCTGCTCATTATAATATTAGGCATAATATGCGTGTGTAACTGATGCTTGCGTAACTGATGCTTGTGCAACTGGCGAGCTCGTCGACGCCCTCCATATCAACCTCCTCGGAGGAAGACAGGCGGAGCGTCGAGCCCTCTCACCAGGGGGAAAGAACCGCAACGCGGGCTTTCGAACCCAGAGAGCGGGCGCTGGATCTGGTGGGTGAGGAAGAAGATAGGAACTCGCCCGTCTACATTCCCTCCACCGAATCCATATGCGAACCCGACGAGCACAGCCGCCGCTCCGCCACGGCGAAAGAGGGGGCCGCCGCCGCAGCGAGAAATGCCAGTGAAGACTCCCTCCTCAAAGAGAGCCCTCGGAGAGCAAAGCATACACAGTGACACTCCCTCGAGAGCTGACTCTGCATGTTTTGCTCCCAAGCAGACAACACACAAACTGTGTGTATCCCCACCCGAAATGTAGCGCAGGCAGGGAAGAACACACAGCCTGAGATGCTGCCCGCTCTCGCCGTATGTTTGTCTACACTCGTATTGGTAAAATAAAGAATGATAATGGACAGACAACACCAAATAATACTGACACACACAGAGCGCTTGCTGAATGACAGAAAGCTGACGCCGGTTTCACCGCACGTGCTTTTATGCTTCCTGGTCGCTACGTCACCCCGCCTGTGACGTCTCGCCCATCCATTGGACTGATTACACATGTGATTCAGAGCGTGGTCACGCTGGAGGCGTTCCCGTAGCGTTTCGACGCAGCTCGAGTTCCTGAAGGGGAATCAATGATTTCATGCATTCATAAAACAACTTCCTGCTGTCTGCTTGTAATAAATACAGCTGGAGAATCTTTGAATCTGTCATTATAGGCTTTCAAGTAACTCCGTATGGCAATGGTTCACCAGTGACCCCGTGAATGATATAGAGATTACCCAACCATCATCCTTTAAGACAAAGACGTCATTTTCATTATAGCTGTAGGATGAGTGCCGATGAAAGGTTGTCAATTTTAAAATCCCTGCGGACATCATTTGTAGTGACAAATGATGAGGTTAATTGTGATACGGTCACTCCCATTAAGTACACTCAGGTTTTATTTGCAGTGGAAAATCCATAGTTCGGTTTAATTTCTACATATCTAGACCTTGTGGGAAAACTACCCCCACTTTCAAGGGTGTTCTTTAGCTTCCCTAGCAGAAATTAGAAAATGTGAAGTATCAATAGCTGCTGTGGTTGTCAAAAATCAGTATAGTCAATTGTTTTATAGTTAGTATGGACTAATTGAGGTCAGGTATTGCTTAATAAGGCCTTTAATAAGTTTGGTGTTAAAAACTATAGAGTAGAATAGGGGTAAATGAAACAAAGACAGCAAAGCTACAAGATCATAAAGCCATTCTCATCCCCACTGGAGAGATTAGGCCAGCAATTGAGCTTCACCCTTTTGTTGATGCATTCATTGACGGAAGAGCAGGGAAAGGAACGACTCAAGAGGGTGAAAGAAATAACAAAACGATTCAGGTGCTATAAATGGCTAACGGCTGAGTCACTAAGCATGTCTTTCAGCATTTCACCAGCTTTCATGCATTCATGTTTGTATAATCTATGGCATGTAGAATATGGAAGATGGAGGGCCTCAATCATAAAAGTCGAGTCAAACTCTAAGCCCCCTCCACTTTGGTAGCGCGAGGCACAGGCATTGAAGTTAGGAAGCCGCCCAGGTATAGACTTTTGTTACTGATTGTGCCTGTAGTGAGACCCAGGGTTAAGCCGTGCAATCTCTCGTGTCTGACAAAGGGAAGAGCCTCTATTCTAATGACTCCTGCAGGGTAGGCCAGCTGCTTGTATACCTCATGACCTAAATGCAAATGCTCAATTAAAACACATACGCACAATCTACCTTTTATCCTTCAGCTTAGGGTAAGACACCATAAAAGATCTTAAAAATAAAAAATCTGTAGTGTCTATCACATGTGAAATGTAAGCTATGTGAAGAACAGTCAATCTTATATCTAATCTATTATTAATATCTTGTTCTGCTGCCAAGCTCTGCTTGTGTTCCTGTATCTGAGACCTTAATTTAGAAAATGAATGGTGCTGTTTGGGAACACCTGTAAATGTTGTTCATCCTAGTGGACCTAAAACTGGCTGAGAACACAGCATGCTTCAGGATACTCATGATACATGTTATAGTAAGGGACAATGGGTGTATTTGAGAGAAAATGGCAGAAAATGCAATAGGATTATGTACGATTGTGCTCAGGGTAGATATTATCAGTTTGGTGTGAAAAAATGCTCACACAAACAGATATGTATTTGGAAAATTCTGTTTTTAAAAGTGCGCTCAGGAACAAATCAATAATACATTTGAAAAATATGTTTAAAAGCAATCACATGCGAGACTCCAGTCATGTCAATAGCCTAATAAAAGCTTTAATTTTTTTTTTAAGTAAGTGAATAAAATTGCTCACAGAATAAATTAATCATGGCCGACCAAAAAGCATCCAAGATGGATTGCTTGGCATGTTGTTTCTGAATTGTTATACAACAGATCCAAATGCGTAGCCTCATCAGAGACAGAGAGGCCCAGTTAAATGGATGTTTCAGGATTGTTTTTTTTTATTATTATTGTTTTTTTCACTATTTCAGTATTAGAATTATTACATTGAGGTTTTAAATATTATGACTCCAGAGGGCTCACAGACCCAGTAATTTGGATGTTGATTAGTAAGTTATCACACATATGATCTACATTGATTGCTCCTGTTCTGCACATTTGCTTCAGTTGTTTCATCATGCAAACTATCCTGATTTTCACCTGCTTTCCTGTTCAGCTCATTTTTGAATGTCGTTAGTCTTCTGTGTTTGGAATAATCACCACTCAGACTCAGAGTGTTCATTAGATTTTTCTGATCCTAAATTGGATAGGCATATTCTGCAAGTACCCTGCAGTTTGCAATGTAAATGTTGTCTTATTTTTTCTGAACCTTTTGCATATTTTAACCTGATCCAATCCAACTGCTTAAAACTAAATAAATCTTAATCAGCAGCTGTGAACCGTCTTCCTGAGCTTGTAGTATATTTGCCAGTATAATTACTTGCCAGTATATTTGATATTGTAAATGCAGCATCTTTAGCTCCGATATATGTATGCAATGAGAGTTGTACTTATTTTTTGACATTTTGGGAGAAATAAAAGCTATATAATGAGTAATGTTTTCTTAAGTAGATGATACATTTCAAAAGTGTAAAACAGCCCAGATATTGAGCAACTGGTAGACGACATTAACAACATTGAATGACAAAGTTAAAGTTATTTTTTTTGTCTTAAAGGGATAGTTTACCCAAAAATGAAAATTCTGTTATCATTTACTCACCCTCAATTTGTACAAACAACAAACCTATATGAATTTCTTTCAGCTGGTGGACACAAAAAAAGATATTTTGAACCAAACAGTTGATGGTAGCCATTGACTTCAGTAGTATGGAAAAATATACTATGGAAGTCAATTGGATAGTTTGGATACTAACATTCTTCAAAATATATTTTTATGGAAAAATAAATAAATAAATATGTAAATAAATATAAACGTCTCAGGTTATGCATGTAACCATGGTTCCCTTTCAGTCAGTCACTTTTGACGTCACGTCGGTGACCGACGAATTGGGAATCTTGCCAGAGATGCCAAAATGAGCCGATGCACATTGGCATGCGATGACTGCATCAAGCTGCCGCTGATCGCAGCGTGAGTATAAATAGCCAGCAGGTGCAACACATACTCAGCTTTTTGCTTTGGAGCCGAGCGTTAACGTCGTTCTGCTCTTGCCAAACTTCGTTTGTCTACAAGAACGAGTTCAGCGTACTCTAGGGAGCTTTTCCATGTTGGTGGTACGGCGCTACTGCGGTTGTGGTTTCCCGTGTTGAGTGGGTTGCACATCAGGCTGCACTACCCCATTTGTGTTGCAGGTGGCCATCTCCCATGTGCATTTCAGGACTTAAAAGAGCAGTTTCCCTAAAAGAGCATTCACGGGTGCGTCTTTGTAATGACGACGGTCCGTCTTTTTAAAGATGCCGTTTCACCCGTGGGTTTCTGGATGCGGTCGTTACTTGGTGCCGGGTAATGGTCACGATCGCTGCCTCACGTGCCTGGGCATTAAGCATGCTAAGGTTGCATTCGTGGATGAGTCATATTTTCATTGTGGGAAGATGACCATCTCGGAGTTGCGGACCAGGCTCCAATACCTGAAAAGGGGTGGAGTTCACCGAGCCTCTGCCTCGATCTAGTTCTCTTCCTGGCAGAAGTCAGGGGAGGACTACTTCAGGCAGTAGCTCGGGCAGTCTGAGGAGCACAGTAGCGGCAACCCCTCCGAGGAACCAACCTTTGAGGGACCATCACTCCTCTAGCTCTCCGCAGCCAGTCGAGCTGCCCAAGGAATGTGCTGGGCGCTCTACAAGGAGCGTACCAGCCATATCCTTTGGGGCTTCTCCCGACGATTGGATGTCGATCGCCGCATCGGAGGGCAAGTTGGAGCTCTCTGGAGAGGAAGATTCCACCCTCCGGGACGGTAGCAAAGCCTGAATCGGATCCAGAGATGACGGCTATGCTTTCCCAGGCCGCTGAGAGGGTAGGGCTCAAGTGGAGACCTCCATCGTGTCCCGAGCCCTCGAGGTTGGATGACTGGTTTCTCGGGGTGGCTCACGCTGGTTCTCAGCGCCCTGCCCTGGTGCCATTCTTCCTGGAGGTGCATGAGGAACTTACCAGGTCAACTGCCAGAAACCAACCTGCTAGCTCCTCCTCCCTCACCACCCTTGACTGTGGTGCAACTACGGGGTATACAGGGGTCCCCCCAGTGGAACGGTCGGTAGCGATGCAGTTGTGTCCTAATACTGCATCCACCTGGCGGGGCAAACCGCCCCTTCCTTCCTGGACCTGTAGGTACTCATCTGGTCTGACCGGCAGTGCTAATGCGGCCTGTGGAGAAGCTGCCTCCACCTTACATGCCATGGCGTTACTGCAGGTTCACCAAGCTAAGGCACTGAAGGACCTGCACGAGGGTGGTCATGATCCGGAAGTTCTAAAGGAGCTCCGAACTGCAACTGACCATGCGCTCTGAGCGACGAAGGTCACCGCAAGTTCTCTGGGTCGTGCAATGTCCACTCTTGTGGTCCAGGAGTGCCATCTCTGGCTGTGTCTGGCCGACATGAGGGACGCTGACAAAGTTTGGTTCCTCATTGCCCCCGTGACCCAGACCGGCCTCTTCGGTGATGCAGTCGAGAGCTTTGCCCAGCAGTTCTCGGCCGCACAGAGGCAGACTGAGGCGTTCCGTCACATCCTGCCCTGGCGGGCAGCAGCTGCCTCCACCCGTTCGCCGGTCGCAGCACCTCAGCCTGCTCATCGCAGCAGCCTCCAGCCAAGCAGCACGGGCCCTTGCCAAACCTGATGGTAAGCGGAGGCCCTGAGACGGGCGACCCAGAGATCGAGGAAGCTGCTCTTCGGGAGATGGTGAACGCACCACTCCCTCCCCCAGAGGAGGGCCAGGCGGAAGATCTTTTGTTTTGTTTTTGTTTTGTTCCCGCCGCTGGCCTCATGGTCAGTGGTGCCAAAAATCTCAACATAAGAGCAATTTCCTCTATCTGTGGGTCTCAAAAGGGGATGGAGAGTTGTGGATGGGCCAGTTCCATATCACACTCATCCTCCTCTGTCGCCAGTGGGCAGCAGTGGCCGGTTCAAGAGTTCTATCAAAGGCCCTACTCACGCACCCTCTGCCCAACTATGGAACCAGGTAAGTGTTGCACCGCACACTCAGAGCCCGCTTCGATCTGCCCACGAGCTGCCCAAGCCGGGTCCCTGGGTTCCACCTCGCTGCCCCACTGCAGGTACATCGGTGGTTCCGCTTGCACGGTATCTGGGAGCCTGGCTAGCGCTGTGCAGCCCATATCGCTGGCTCCTTCAGACAATCAGACATGGCAAAGCGATTTAGTTCACCCGGCATCCCCCCAAATTCAGGGGCATCCACTTCACATCAGTGAAGGTAGCCGATGCTCATGTCTTGCGTGCGGAGACCGCAGTCCAACTGTTGAAGGACACAATAGAGCCGGTCCCTCCAGCCGATATGAAGACAAGGATTTACAGCCCCTACTTCATTGTACCCAAGAAACGCTGTGGGTTATGACCGATCTTGGACCTGAATGTCTTGAACCGGGCCCTTCACAGGCTACAGTTCAAGATGTTGACGCAGTAATGCATCTTTGGGTGCATCCGTCCCCGAGATTGGTTTGCAGCAATTGACCTGAAGGATGTGTACTTTCATGTCTCGATCCTTCCACGCCATGGACCCTTTCTGCGGTTCACATTCGAGGATGGAGCATATCAGTACAAGGTCCTGCCCTTCGGGCTGTCCCTGTTCCCCCGTGTCTTCACGAATGTTGCAGAGGGGGCTTTTGTTCCCCTGAGAGAGCAGGGTATTCGCATCCTCAACTATCTTGATGACTGGCTCATACTAGCACAGTCTCGGGATCAGTTGTGCGAGCACAGGGACCTGGTGCTCAGGCACCTCAGCCTGTTGGGTCTTTGGGTCAACTGGGAAAAAAGCAAACTCTCCCCGACGCAGAGGATCTCTTTTCTTGGTATGGAGTTGGATTCGGTCGAACAGACAGCACGCCTCACAGAGGAACATGCTCAGTCAGTGTTGAACTGCTTGAATTCGTTCAAGGGCAGGACGGCGGTCCCACTGAAAAATTTCAGAGGCTTCTGGGACATATGGCAGCTGCAGTCACGCCACTGGGGCTGCTTCATATGAGACCTCTTCAGCACTGGCTCCATGGCCGAGTCCCAAGGTGGGCGTGGCAGCCCGGCACTCGCCAGGTCGAAGTCACACCAGCCTGCTGCCAAACCTTCACCCCATGGTCAGACCTCACATTTCTTCGGGCGGCAGTGCCCCTGGAACTGGCCTACAGGCATGCTATGGTACACACGGATGCCTCCACGACCAGCTGGGGTGCCACGTACAACAGGCAAGCAGTCTCGGGTGTGTCGACAGGCCCCCAACTGCAGTGTCATATCAATTGCCTAGAGTTGTTAGCAGTGCGCCTTGTCTTGATCTGTCTCAAAGTGCGCTTATGAGGCAAGCACCTACTGGTCCATACGGACAACACTGCGACCGTTGCGTACATCAACCGACAAGGTGGTCTACGCTCCCGTCGTATGTCGCAACTCGCCCGCCACCTCCTCCTTCGGAGTCAGAAGCATCTGCGCTCTTGGGAGAATAGAGACTCCATCCCCAGATGGTCCAGCTGATTTGGAGTCACTCAGGGAGATCTGTTTGCCTCTCCAGAAACCTCTCACTGCCAGCTGTTCTACTCCCTGACCGAGGGAACACTCAGCACGGATGCACTAGCACACAGCTGGCCTCGGGGCCTTCGCAAATATGCATTTCCCCCAGTGAGCCTTCATATGCACTGTGCAAAGTCAGGGAGGACGAGGAGCGGGTCTTGCTGGTTGTGCCCTACTGGCCCAACTGGACCTGGTTCCCGGAACTGATGCTCCTCGTGACAGCCCCCCCTGCAGGACTCCTCTGAGGAAGGATCTACTTTCTCAGAGACGGGGCACCCTGTGTCACCCATGTCCGGACCTCTGGAAACTCCATGCCTGGTCCCTAGGTGGGACGCTGAGGTTCAAGGTGACCTACCCCAAGAGGTAGCGAACACCATCACTTCAGCACGAGCACCGTCTACAAGACACGCTTACGCCTTGAAGTGGAACCTGTTCATCGAGTGGTGTTCTTCTCACTGAGAGGACCCCCGGAGATGCCCGATCAGAGTCGTGCTTTCCTTTCAGCAGCAAGGGTTGGAGTGAAGGCTGTCTCCCTCCACCCTTAAAGCTTACGTTGGTGCTATTTACGCCAACCACAACCCCGTGGAGGGGAAGACGGTGGGGTAGCACGACCTGGGGCGAGAAGGTTGAACCCTCCTCGACCTCCCTCTATACCCTCTTGGGACCTGACTCTGGTGCTCAGAGCACCACAGCAGGCCCCATTTGAGCCTTTGCAGTCAGTCGAGATAAAGGTTCTTTCAATGAAGACTCTGCTCCTGATTGCATTGGCCTCCATCAAGAGGGTAGGGGACCTGCACGCATTTTCCGACAACGGATCGTGCCTAGAGTTTGGGCCGGCTGACTCCCACATAACACTGAGACCTTGGCCCTGCTACGTGCCCAAGGTTCCCACCACTCCCTTCAGGGATCAGGTGGTGAACCTACAAGCGCTGTCCCCGGAGGAGGCAGACCCAGCCCTAGCTTTGCTCTGTCCCGTCCACGCTTTAAGATGGTCGACCGGACACAAAGCTTCAGGACCTCAGAACAGCTCTTTGTTTGTTACGGAGGCAGGCAGAAGGGGAATGCCGTCTCCAAGCAGAGGATGGCCCACTGGATAGTGGATGCCATCGCCCTGGATTATCAGACACAGGGCCTGCACTGCCCTCTCAGGCTGCGAGCTCACTCTACTAGGAGTGTTGCATCCTCCTGGGTGCTGGCTCGTGGCGCCTCGCTGACAGACATTTTTAGAGTTGTGGGCTGGGCGACCCCCAACACTTTCGCTAGATTCTATAGCCTTTGTGTTGAGCCAGTATCCTCCTGTGTTCTCACCTCAAACTGGTGGAAGCACTGAGAGGCCCCAGCTTAGTGTCAGCTTGCTATGTCACAAATCGTGTTACTTGCTCCAGAGTGTCCATACTGTAGACCCTGTTGAGCTCCTCCCTCGGCAGCCAGACGTGGCAGAGCGTCTGCCGCCAGGCCCTCACTCGTTGAATCCATGAGAACAGGTAGAGGGCTGGGTGCCATATGTAGTGACCTAAGTGGATCCCATATGTGTGTTTCTCCACGGTATAGCTTTAAGTCTGTGTTTCCCCTGCAGACTTTTCTGCCATTCCCGTAAGAGGGTTACAACCACCTCTAAATCTCCAATATGTACCTAAACGATGTTCCATATGTGTAAGTGCTTTCGAAACCTCCTTCAGGACACATGGGGCTTCCGCAAAGTTCCTATTCCAAGTGGAACGGGTATGTTTTCGCAGTGTTATCCAGTCTCACTGAGTGGGTAGTGCTAAGACAACAGTGATTGCCTTCCTGCTGCGAGCCCTGGCCTATACTCAAAGGGGCACAGGAGGCCTGCACAGGACACTGGAAGGGGCAGCATCCGTGTCACTTTGGTAGGGATTCCCAATTCGTCTGTCACTGACATGACGTCGAAAGTGGCTGACTGTAAGGTAACATCTTGGTTACATATGTAACCCTCGTTCCCTGAAGGAGAGAATGGAGACGTCACGTCGCCACAGCTGCTGTACCACTGCTGAGCGGCCAGGTCACCAGCTCGGCTCCTCAGCGAAAACCTGAGTATGCGTTGCACCTGCTGCCTATTTATACTCGCGCTGCGATCAGCGGCAGCTGGATGAAATCATCGCATGCCAATGTGCATTGGCCCGTTTAGTTTACACTCGGAGTAGATTGGTCTCTCTGGCGAGATTCCCAATTTGTCGGTCACCGACATGTCGTCTCCATTCCCTCCTCCAGGGAACGAGGGTTACATATGTAACGAGATGTTCCCTGAGAGGCAACGAGACACTGCGCCCTCTAGCGGACACTATGGGGAACGGAATGCCCACTAAGCCATGCCGGGGCACATGCCTGTCCACCTGGTGAGAGAACACCAAGGGAAGCGACAGATATACACCAAACCTTCCCTCAGAACAGGTGTAAGCCACTGACTCCTCAGACCACTAACATAACTCAGAAAAATGGGGAACCCAGCCAATCAGGAGGGACATTCCATTAACCAAGCTAAGAACACAGCTATCCTCAGAAGGCTACATTACAATGAGCTAGGGCTGTGCAATTAATTGCATGCGATTGTCATGCGCATCTTGTCAGTAAAGCCGGTTCCATGATTGGTAGTAAATCGCTATCATCTGCTTTCAGATGGAGTGGCATTTACTACACAGAGCCATAGTTCACTGACAAGCTAGGCAATATAGCGTTCATAATCGCAGATGAATCGCATTCGATTATGAACGCGATATTGCCTAGCTTGTCAGTGAACTACGGCTCTGTGTATTAAATGCCGCTCCATCTGAAAGCAGGTGATGGCAATTTACTACCAATCACGGAACCGGCTTTACTGACGAGATGCACTTGACAATCGCATGTGATTAATTGCACAGCCCTACAATGAGCCAATGCGCGTGCTCCACACCACGACAGTTGTTTCACACGTGCTTCAGACACCGGTCCTTCTGGTGGCAGTCCCCATAGTGTCTGCTAGAGGATGTAGCGTGAGTTCCTTAGAAGGGGAACTATGGAAGTCAATGGCTACCATCAACTGTTTGGTTGCCAACATTCTTCAAAATATATTCTTTTGTGTTCAACAGTTGAAAGAAATGCATGCAGGTTTGGAAAACTTGAGGGTGAATAAATTATGACAGAATTGACATTTTTGGGTGAACTATCCCATTAAAGACCCATTCCTTTAAAGACAAAGATTGCTATTTGCTTGTCCTCATTTGTAAGTCACTTTGGATAAAAGCGTCTGCTAAATGACTAAATGTAAATGTAATGTAATGCTATTAAATATAAAGATTCCATTTCTGTAAAGGTTAACAAACGTTTTACGTTTATTTCTTATATTGTTGCAAGAAATGACACTATCTTTTAGCAGCTATCAAAATACATTTGGACACTCGTGGGCAATCAATATGCTAGTTTTAGGATTTTTGACAAGAAAACTCTCAAGGATGAATAAAACGTTTATAACAAAACTAAACCATTTGAATGAACTGATAATTTCACAAACTCCATTTGCAACCTTCAAAAATGTAATTAGTTCTCTGGAGATAACAAAAACAATAAAAATATCTCACTCTTTCCTGTGATCTACAGTTCAGACCTGAGTTGAGTAGATGTTTACTGAGAAACAGTGATCATTTAACACTGTCTGGGTTGAAATGTTGAATGAGGAGGAGATGGATGTGCAGGCCAGCAGGTCGTGCCACAAGGGCATTGAGACTTTACACAGGGAAGTTTACAGGGATGTGATGTGTTTCCTTGTTGATGACAAATAAATCAATCATCAGCGAACTTTGCCATATGGTGTCTAGCTGTTTTCGCTTTTTTGCAAAAAGTTTGGACATTCCGAGGTTTGGCACTGGACATGAGTATTAAAAAAAATCTATTAATTTGCCTAATTTGCATCCATTGTAGTCTTTTTGATACATCTAGAAACATATTATTAGAAAACGGGAATGATGCACTAATATAACTGTGGAAAGTGGACAATTAGAGATAGGAGCTATGGGGACGTGTGTTTTACAAGAGCATCATTTGCCTGTGAATTATAAACTGTAGTGCACCCATTATCACATTATTAGTAATGTGAATTTTTGTCTTAGCGCTGCTCTTGATGGCAGTAGCTACTTAGCCTATGAGCCATTTACCATCATTAGTGATGAATAGACACATTTTTGCCTCAATCTAGCATATTTTGTCTTTTTTTTTTAATTTCATTGAATGCTTAAAAATGATCAAAAGGTATCAGTATATCTTTAATATTCAGACCTGAATTGAGAACGCCTGTAAAATCCCACTTCAATTCCTGAATTTGAATTCAGTTTAAATTAAGGTATTATAGACAGGATGCAGATTTGCAATTCAAATGTAAATATTAAGAGAAGATTAACTTGTTTGAAAGTTTTGAATAAAATCTTTCTATCTATTTTTCTGTTGTTCAATCATTCTATCATTCTCTCTATCAATCTATCTTGTCATTCCACTTTAAGTTCCATTTCAATACTAAATCATGTTTATGATGTAAAGGCAGTTCTCCAATTTTGACTTTTTTTGACTTGGTAATGTTACAATACATTACATCCATATACCATACATGTGTAAAGTGACGAAATTCCCATGCAATTCAAGTCTACAGTATGTTGGGAAAGACAGGCGGCCTTGGGCGAACAGCTAGACCTTCAATCTATAGGTCTACCACTTGGTATATAATAAATCTCTAGCAACTTTACTCAGCTCTTATGAACGGCAGGTCAACCCCACTCACTGTATTGTGCTTTAGACGTGATGGCTGATGTATGGGCCATTATTGTGCAAGTGTGAAATGTAAATCTAGTGATAAACGCCTCCATCAGATCAGGTTCCACACCTCATCACGGCGGGTGTGCTGCCTGCTTTCCCCTTCATTGGCAGAATAATGGGCCGTCGTAAGGGTCGTTCACCAGAGCAAAATTGTTGATCGGGGCCATTAGTGCATTTTTAATGACCAGACTCACAACCCAAAAGCTTACTGGGGCACCGCAGTTTGAAGAGCTCACACTCCCTATAGCAGAGTAGGTGGCTGAATGGACTGGTGGAACATATTTGAATGTAGACTATCTTTGATGTCACCTAGATTAGAATGGATCTAAGAAAGTTGTTAATTTCTTAAGATATTGATTTAGATACTGCAAAGTAAATGAAAACAATCATATTTCTCATCTTCTGATATTTTGGCAAATATGGTGTCCATATTTATAAGTGAAAAAAACAAGCCCAAAAGGACTTACAATAAGTGGACATGGTAACACTAGTGCCACAGTTTCTGTAAGATCTGTATGTACATGTGTGGTGTGGTTTGCACAGTCTGGTCCTCAGTGATACTTTTCCTAATAAAATAGCACTATTAAAGCTGTACGTATTAGGGAGAAAGTCAGACCAGGGATGGGGTAGAATCTGTGTGCCTATAATTTTGAGGTTTGATAAGTACATTTGTGTTTGCCAGTTCCTTCTCCAACAACAATTAAAGATTTAATTACCATCTGCAGAGTGACTCAAGAACAAGCCTGACCTAGAAATTTGAATTGATGACTTTGTTTGTGGAAGTTGTTAAAAGTCCTGTGTGCTGTGCACTTATTTTTCAATGTAAATTTGTTTCCTGATAATTGCTTCAAAAGAGTTAATTAGAACTGATAATATACGATGCTGCTTCCACAATGGACATCATGCTATGCAAAAAAAAATAAAAAATATATTTTTGTTGTATTAGTCTAACACTGTGTCCTAATCGGGCGTAAAGGGATAATAAGACAAACAATAAAACCTCTAAGATTTTTCATGTAAATCAGATTTTTTTTTTTTTTTAACAGAGCAGCTCTTAGACCTTTATGTTCATACTGTAGAGATATTTGTGTTGTAATAAACCTAACATCCTTTGAGCATGTTCTTATCGGATCGATAAAATGACTGGTATTGTCATACCGCAGGGAGGGTGAGAAATTAAGGTGTTTTTAAGACCTGCAGCCATGTGTTCCTCTTAACACTAAGCCTCTCCAGGGTTTGTTAAAACCCTGCAGATCTTTTGTTTATGCAGACATGGCACGGGATGCTTTCATCAAGATCTGAAGATGTCAAAGAAAGTAAAAATCAGCCAGACAATGATGTTCATGACCAATGTCATGACCGGGTGACAAGAGTTACTTAAAATAAGTAATGTGCTTTACTTTTTAAAAATGTATTATATATATATATGGTATATATATCTATTAATGTACATGGATGCCACATTTTTATGAAAAAAGGATTGGGGTGATACTCAAGCACTGAACGTTTATAAATCTACTCTTTTTTTTTGTAGAAATTTTGTGAAGTTCGAAGTAAACATCCCAGCCTCTGCAGCACTGCTTTATTTTAGCATATTAATGTTTTAATATTAATAAGTTATAATGGAAGTGATGGCTCCGAATCAGACAATATTGAGAGGTTTTGTGGACTCAAGCCAATTGCTGTTTCAATTTGCTCTTCAAGCCAGATTTTAGGTTGTTATCTACATTAACATTCAATTCATTTCTCTTTTGTTGTGGCAGTGATGAGCTTGTTGGACTAATGCATTTCTGTGAGTGAATTTGCTTGTTTGTTTGTGTTGTATTTGTGAAATAATGCATTATGTTTGGATGGACAAAAATTCGGACTAAAACGTGTACACATTTTTTCATTTACCATTATTGTAGTACAATCAACTTCAGATAAATTCTAAATCAACCATTTATCCTATTTCATTCTGAAATGTCACATGACAGAAGTAAAATGTGAAGAAAAAAAAACAGAAATCCAGGCGTCTGATGTTATTCAGTTTCAGAAAGACTGCAGGGACAAAGACATTTATTTATTTTTACATTATGTAAAATTTTTCAAGGTAAGCTGATGTAAGACAAACTCCCCTCAAAACAATCCAACCGCTGACCACAATATTGACCCCAAGACTGGTGTACTGCTGGAGGCTTGTTTGGTGCAAATTTACCCATCTGCCAGAGTTGAGCCAAACAGCAATTTCATCAGGCTAGCTTCAGTTTCTGAAAACACAATAACAGTGACAATGTTGAATTTCAGAATCGAACCAACTTGATTCATGGCAGTTTTTTCATCTGAGCGACTTTTGTCTTAAATTCAAGGCTCAAGGGGACTGTGAGTTCAGAGGTGTCTTTGTGAGCTTGTTAGACTCATTTAGTCACAGCTAGAATAATGAGCTCCAGCAGTGCATATGCATCTCTGCCCTGTGATCCTGGCATCCACAGAGGAAAGAGGATTAGCCCTGTCGGTAGATATGAAAAGTATGACGTTGTCTCACCTGCCAGCATCTCACTATCACATATATATTTTATTTTGTTTATGTCCTAACGTTGAAAAATACCGGTGATACTCGCTGCTATATGATGGAAGAAAAGCCCTAGGAAACATTTGGCTGTTATGTAGTTCTGAGAGAGTCAATGGCTGTAAAGAGTAATAAAACTGTAGAAAAATAATGAAAGGAATAAACTAATGTACCTGTGCCTGTGTCAAAATCAGTTAAAATAAAAAGGTTATCTATCATACCTTTCACTGAAAGCATGATGCATTTATATGGTTTGGTTTTCCAAAGGTGGCCAAATGCTAAAAATGTACAGGCTTATTCGTATAAAACCAGACTAAGGCTGTTTATTTGTTCATGGTTGACTGCTTGTCAATCATTCAAACCTGTAAGAAACTTTTGACAGAAAAATCTGGAGAAAAAAAAAAAATGTAACCCTTACAATACTGTGAAAACAACATGTCTTGTTTTTTTCAGGCAAATAACTCATGACTATAGAAAGTGAAACTAGGGCATAAAGCTGACCTCAGAATCAAAAGACAAAATAAAAAATAAAAAAAAACCTTTAGAGTTTTATTTCATGAATTATACATTATGGACTAAATCTATATTTTTAAGTACTAAGTCAGTATAAGGCATCCACTCCTTTTGATTTGTAATCTTTAATCCACCTTCTGGTGTTCTTTTAGGCATTTATTTACCAAAAGCAGTCTGTGATGCCAGTTAATTACAGTTCAGCTTTGTGCTGTACTAACATGAACACCTTTTAATTGGAATAACAATGTAATGCTTTCTTAACATGAATACTTATTTTATCCAAAAGAGATTATAAAACTTCATTCATTCTTCCAATATGGCTAATTATTCTTTAATTTGTGGCTTTGTGCCTTGTGAAAATTATGCATATTTATGGTTAACATCAGTTCATGCTGTCGTTAATGGACTGATAAACGGCACAGCCAAATAATTCCACATCAGAGCAAAGCCACCGTTTGGCATTCAGTCGCAGTTTTCCATTAACACGAAATATTCAAGTTTATGGTATAATTTCAGAAACAGACTTATAGACAATAGTAAATTAACTTATAAAACCGTAACAAGCATGGGAAAATGAAGGTGGTTTAAAGAAATATTCCAGGTTTAGTACAAGTTAAGATCAATGGACAGCTTTTGTGGCATAATATTGATAAACAAAAATAAATAAACATATTCCACTTGTCCTAAAATGTGGCCTAAAAACCTTAAAATACTTACTGTTTCAATAGAATAGACATATTTACTAACCTTCTCTGTGGCTGCAAAAATAACAAGAACAACTTAGATCATAGATCATAGAATACACACATTAATGTACGAGCTTTTATAAAATGATGAGCTTCACATTTCTGCTTTCAAATTCCTCCAAAAATTGACCACATTGTCTTTGATTGTAGTGTCTGACATTCATATCAATGTCAATGTCTCACTGTAACCTCAAGTTTTTCATTTTTGTATTTTTTTTTTAAAGAGGGAAGAGTAAGAAATATTTTTGTGGTATTCAAAATTATGCCACAACTTCTGTTGATTGAGCTTAACTTGATTTGAACACGAAATATTCCTTTAATAGCGTCACCATTTGAGATGCCAAAAATGTTCAGACTGAAGTTGTTTAGATAATCTGTCTCTGTCAACAGCTTGTCTCTACACACTTCAATAATTATCATTGATCGTTGTGTTGAGTGAATGGTTTGATATTCACGGTCTCTAGTATGTTTGTCATAATTATTAATATATCAAGAGTCCAGTGTTCATTATGCGACTGATTTTAGAAAATGCATTAATTGCATTTTCTTAGTATCCTACCAACATATTTGTTTTGTAGAGAGTACTATCACTATATTTACAGACATATAGAAATTTTTTGACTGTGCAATTTGGTGTGAATAAATTAGTTATCCACTTCAGATTACTAATCTGACAAGAATGATAATAGAGAGCACCTATATACTGTAGGAATTATATGTGTCCCAAGTCCATATAGAGAACCAATCTCGCCATCTTTATGAATATTCGTGAACTTTCAATCAAAACATGCTCACAAAATGTAAATTCGTGTTTAAAGCTGCTTTTAATTTCTCATGTGAAAACACATTCAACTTGTATCCATTTATTTAATTATTTTTGTAATTGCTTTACCTTGATTGTATTATGTTGGCTATTGGTCTCAGTTCTTGGCTCTAATGAACTGTGAAACTTAAACTGCGAAACTACGGAAGTCATAAACAGATGCTCCTCATCCACATCTCTTAAAATGTAAATGCTGTCTTTCAAACATATATTAGCAAAGCTGACGGGAGTGGGGTGGAGATAAATGGATGAGGTAGCCAATGTATTTAAATGATTCACTTATCAATTTAAAACTTCACCATTTGTTCTCATTAAAATAATATGTTACCATGCTAGCATTGTTGCTCTTGACGCTGTCCTCAGGTTTTTGTCTCGCAACTATGAATGGTCATGCATGCAAATAATGAAGATGAAAGGATGAGCACAGATTTACCCATCATTTATTGGTGCTTATTGAACAACAAAGAAACAAATGTGTTCTTGTGTGCATCTGGACCCTTAGCTCTATTGTCCTGACCAGGATCATTATGCATATGGTAACATGGGTATCTGAAATTGGCCAGTGTTCAGAGCAAGGTTAAACGTGTTCATCCTGTTTTATTCAAATAGATGTTTAAGGCTGTAATCAAATCAAAACAGCATTCAGGGCAAATTACTGCAAGGGTTACGCAATGATTTAAAGGAATAGTTCTCCCAAAAATGAAAATTTACAAAAAATGTACTCACCTTCAAGCCATCCAAGATGTCAATGTTTGTTTCTTCAAAAACATTACCATTACGTCACTTGCTCACCAATGGATCCTCTGCAGTGAAGTGCCATCAGAATGAGAGTTCAAACATCACAATAATCCAGAAGTAATCCACATGACTCTAGTCCATCAATTAACGTCTTTTTTCACTGGATAAAGTAATATTATGGACAAGAGGACTCATATTTTAGTTGAAAACAATGTTTCAAGTTAAAAGAAGTCTTCATGATAGATTTGTTTATTAACATGCAGCTTGTGGATTACTTACATTACTTGATTATTGTGATGTTTTTATCAGCTGTTTCTGACGGCACCCATTCACTGCAGAGGAAATGATGTAATGTTAAATTTCTCCAAATCTTTTCAAGATGAAAAAAACAAAGTCATCTATATCTTGGATTACCTGAGGGTGAGTACATTCAGCAAATTTTCATTTCTGGTCAAGCTATCTCTTTAACATTTCTCTTTCATAACATTTCATAACTCTTTAGATAGTGTTATGATGGTCTTTTGGATATTAATTTTTTTGTATTGCTATAAATGTAGATTGGCTTAAATTAATAACAGTCTTGAGCTGATAAAATGATTAAAATAAAAAATCTATGTGATCTCTTGTGCTTTGATAATTAGTCAGATTGCAATCATGTAAAAGATCCAATTAATGAGAAATAAAATCTGTGACTGCACCAACGAACGGCAACTCATGACATCAGAGCACATATTCATACCCCTGAATAATAATGTATACATATAAAGATGTATTTGAAATATTAAATGTTAGATGTTTATTTCTTGTAATGTCACATTATTTTCATATAAACACTGTGAAAATACATAAGTATTCATTCACTGGTGTTGTTACCTTATTTTTCCAGCCCGATACACACATTCTTGCTGATGAATAACATCTTGACGGAGTGACTCACAGGGTTCAATCTCCCTAATTGGCACATGGAGTAACATCTCCATCCATGAGTTTCCCCTGTATGAGAAAACATTGTTTGAAAACAGAGTTCAAAGAACAAACAAAAAAAAAAAACAGCCTCTTTCTGTCTTTTTCTCGATGTGATTTCATCCAGATCTGTCTTTCACCTCTGCCAGGCTGATGAAAGATGTATATTTGCTCTGCCACTCTTGTTTCTCACTGCGTTTCCCGCAAGTGGGGTTAGTGGCCCTGTTTTTATTTGGATATCTGAATTATTTTGCTACATGGACAGAGGGAGAGGTTTAGACAAACATACCATGTTTAGTTAGGCTGTTTCTTGTATTGCTTCCATCAGTGCTCTGAAATGTTGCTGAGAGGTATCGAGTTAGGGGCCAAAAATATTTCTTATATAACTTATTTTATTTAGATTAGTTGCCATTGCATTACTTTAAGATTTTAATTTAATATTTTATATTTAAATTTTTAAAACTGTGAATGTGTAAATACATTGAAGTTTTAGATGCTGTAAATGTGTCTACATTGTACATTTTACACAAACATACAAAAATGACATGTAGGTGTTACCTACAAAAAAGATCTAAATATACTAATGAGAACTGGTTTGTTTGGTGTAGGTCGTATTTGTTTGTTAACATTTTAGAAACATGTAGTAGATCCAGCAGAGACATAAGGGTAAATTCAAATTCACTGTTGGAAAAGACAACAACTATGTGCAAAAATATACCAGCACACTTTCCATGCATCATCATATTATGTCTTTTGTAATCCAATTGGACTCTGTTTTACTGGTTGACTTTTTTTTTTAACTAAGTAATTAATTATGATATTTTCCACCAGTATGGAGCAGAAACGCATGCAATGCAAATGAGAAATGACCTTTGCATCTGCTGTTCTGCAGTTACAAGCTAGAACAGCCACAACGAGAAAGGTTAAGATGGCAAATATTAGACAAAAACATACTCTGTATACATATGTACTGCGATTTTAGAAATAAATGACCAATTATAATTATAATAATAATAAATAGAAAATATACTGTGCATCATTAAAATGGCTCTTATGTCAGTCAGAGAGTTAAATGTTCAGTATCATTTATGGATTGCTTCCCTTTTGAGAGGAATGTCACTGAAAGTCCCAACTATTTTAAATAGACATAAATATACACTATGCTTTGTTAGAAAATTTGAATAAGCCCACGCTACAATTCTCCATTTAGCCTTTTTTTTTAGGTGGATGCTAAAGAACTCCAGAAGCAGAGATTTTCTCTTTGGTCATCCTGTCAGGTTTCGTACTGACTAATGGCCTGGTCATGACTGACTACTTTGCATGACGTATGATACACCCATCAGTCTGAGTCTATCATGCTGTTAATCACAGTTGAAATATGGAAGAATATGTATGGACAGTCTCAGTAAATCATAGTTATCCTTCATCAGGGAGTCAATTATGCAACACCAAAAAGGGTTTCTGCAATAACCTTGAAGATCTGCACATGAAAAAAAAAGAAAAAAAAAAAAAGACCTGGAGTCGGAGAACTATAAGATCAAATCTATAAGATAAAATGTCAGGCATCGCTGAATACCCCTCATTTTTATGATTTTATCTGTCTTCCAGATTAAGTAGGTATTAGTAATAGATATAATCTCTCTAGAAGTTAGAAACGGGATCTTCTGAGATATATTCCAATCACCTTCAGTATTTCAGTGGCACACTTACTGTAGCACTATTTGGATGAATTAGTTTAACAAACTATTAAAAGAATTACAATTATTAATATAGGACATCTATGATTTTATGTACTGATTTGAGGTATTACTGTGGAAGTGTTACAGAAAGTTATGCACTTAATTTATATAAAGACTTAAATATGTTATATATTTACAAAATAATTTATATAATTAAGGAAAGTAATTAATTATAAAGAGGATTGTATGTGCCTTGTAGTTGGTGATAAAAATAATAATAATCTAATGAGATACCAGCAGTACTTAAAATGCCAACTGTTTAAGTGTAATGCATAATTAATTTCAACAAGCAGTGAAATAAAAAATAGTTTTACTTTACACCAATGTTAATAATAAATGTGGAGAAGCATTGTAAAAAAATAATACACAGAAATCACAGACATTATACTATCTGGAGGGGCTATGATTTCTCACAGGACCCCTGAGTTACCTGAAAAACTACAGGTAATATGCTCCTTAATTTTGACTGAGGTTGTGTGAGAAAATACAGGCTTGTAGGATTTGGATCGGATTAAAATCACAAAGTACATCTGTGAAGCACAAACTCACCTAATTTCCACAGGGAAATCTGGTCTCGTCCGAATGGAGCATTTGCCTTATTTTTTGTCACTTTGCATACATTTCAGCGAGGCTATTCAAATTTGTATTTCTTTATCTCTTCAGATAGTGTTCAGAGCCACTTTAAACAGCACAATTGGTTATGTCAGGTTGGATTTCAATTTTGAATCCATAAAGCTGTTATGGTAACCATGGAATTGATGCAAATACATTACTATTTTATTATTTTAGTTGCATGAGCAAAACCTGAACAATATGACCTGATGTCAAGCTGGAACATGTGCTATTCACCCTTATTTTTAACATATGGTTCTGCTCATAAGTTTACATACCACTTGCAGAATATGCAAGATTCATTTTATTAAAAATTGCATGTTTGAGTATTGTCCTGAATAACCTATTTCGCATAACAGATGTTTACATGTAGTCCAGAAGACAAAATAATAACTGAATTTACAGAAATGAACCAGTTCAAAAGTTTATATACCCTTGAATCATAATACTGTGTATTACCTGGATGATCAATGACTGCTTTTAAGTTTTGTGATAGTTGTTCATTTGTCCTGAGCAGTTAAACTGCCCACTGTTCTTAAGTAAAATCCTCCAGGTCCTGCATATTCTTTGGTTTTCTAGCATCTTCTGAATGTTTGAACCCTTTCCAAGTGCTTTTGAGATCCATCTTTTCAGAAGAATTGAGGGACTCATATACAAATATTACAAAAGGTGAAAGCATTCACTGATGCTCAAGAAGGCAACATGATGCTTCAAGAGCCGTGGGGTGTAAACCTTTGAACAGTAGGATGATCTGTAATTTTTTCTTATTTTGTTTAAATATCATATTTTTTCATTTATTACAGCCCCTGAGGAGCTACATAAGTTACAGAAGAAAAAATAAGTACAAAATTACTTATGTATGGACTGTAAGAGCAGAGACAGTCATTTGTAACTTGAATGTGCGAGGCTTCTGATGTCAGCCGATTCCAGTTATTGTATCTGTATAAAAACAGTCTGTTATGCATGAAACTGGTATTTGTTATCATATTATTTTAATGTATTATCATAATCATGAACACAATGGTTTTGTAGCGAATAGTTTTACCGTTTACTGCGCTTTGTTACTCTTCTATAGAAGAGTTACTATAGTAATTTACTGTGGCTGATGAATCTGAAATCTCACATAAATAGCTTAAATAGCTTAACATAAATCACACAGATCTCACAGAAAATAGCTTACCTCCACGTATAAAAATATAGTGCATATATGGTCCTGAAATAATCAGCATAATATTTAATTGTTTTAAAAACAACAAATCATCTTCACCAAAGCTAGGTAACATAAAGTAGCTTTATCCATTATCATTATCCAGAATGCCTTATCTGACTGTAGAGGCAGCTTTACAAAAAAGTCAAAAAAGATTGTACATGCTGATTTTAATAGTGAAAATAAAATCAATTAAGGAGAAAGAAAGATGTCCAGAACCGGGCACCAGCCGAGAGAGATGTCTGTGGTACATGGAGTAATGTAGAAGAAAGTCTCATCACTCCCTGGACAGTTTTATTCTCCTGATAAAATCTCCCTCTCAGAGCTGAGAAGCAGACTCGGCCTCACTGGATGTTTATCAGACTTTGTCAAGCAACAACTCTTTGAGCGGCTCATTCCCTTTAACTCAACATCATAGTCCTGCTGTATGTAGTGGAGATTGAACATACATTCCCCCAGGCAGGTCATTACACTAACCTGCTAGCATATGACTTTGACCTACCTCCGTTTTATATCTCTGCCTCCTACATGCAGCTGTAAGCATGTTCCCGCCTTCGTACAGTACTCGATGAACTGTTTTAACACCGCACAGCACCGGTAGGCAAGAATAAGTTAATCTGATTAAAGCTGAATTTGTGTATGTCAGCAGAGACGAAACGGTTGTGGATGGCAGGAGGAGGTGTAGCAGACATAAAAACCGATGAGGAAGGGGGAATAAAGAACATGAGTGAGTGAGAGATGGAGGCAGAGGGGCAGAGGGGTTGTGCATCAGAGGGGTGAGAAATTGCTGTCAGCTCATCAGAGTGCTGCAGATGGCACAGGCTTACCTTCATCGGCAGCAGGCTGCCATTTGTCTGCAGTGGTCTGACGCCCTCTCCACTTACCACGTCCTTCACTCCTCACTTTGCTCTGACGCATCGCTCTGCCTAAGCTGTTGCTTCTTCTACAGGGTCACAGGAAATGGAAACAATTAAATTCATGAGAGCCTGCTGCTTATGTCAGATCTAAAGCGGCTGAAAGGTACATCTTATGAAGAAATGTGTAAATAGTCTTTTAATGCTATATTTATTTTTAAAATATATGAAAGATACAGCTAAGGCACTACTTGAGGCAACACAAAATTATTCTCTAATCCTTCACCTAAAACAAATACATATACATTTTGCTGAGTTGCTGAGTTGTTGTTTTTTTTTTTTTTTTACAAGTGAATATGTTCATTCAGCATGAATGCATTAAATTGATCAAAAGTGCCAGTAAAGACGTGTATATCTATATAATGCTGTTCTTTAAACTCTATTTGTATTCAAAGAGTGATCAAGAGTCACTCAACTTATCAGTTTCCACAAAATATTAAGCAGTTTTCAACACTGAAAATAATAAATGTTTCTTGAGCATCAAATCAGCGTATTATATGTATGTTTTTGTATATTTGTACATATTTACATATTTATTTATATATATAATTTTCAAACAAAACTGTTATATAATTGTTTTGAAATTATATATATGACTGAATTGTGAAATTGTTTCCTCTTGCCATGAATATAGCCACTGCTGTTGACATGGTGTTAAATCATAAATAAATCAATCAAATCAGTGTATTAGACTGATTTCTGAATAAACCGACAAAATGTATGGTTTTCCTTTACCGTTGTAAGATCATAAACAGCTAAAGCATAAATAGATTTGACACAGCTAGATTTTTGCCCATTACTCCAATTTCTAATGCCATGTAAATGCCTTAACCGTCATTCTGTCAGCTTACTGAAGTGCATGTGTAATATATGTCCTTAAGGCAGATTTAAGTGCATCCAGCCACAGCGTGTGTTTGCAATAGGGGAGGAGGAAATATATTGCAGATTCCAAAAAAAAAACAGTAGTCGTCAAAACTTCAAATGTGAGAGGAGAATGAGTCTGTGCAAGTTTACCGCTGACATTTTGGAATATTCCTCTTTATTTAACATCACAACTCACATAACAAATGGAATACTTTGAGTACAATACATGCTTAAGTTTTGATGTCACCACCGGCAAATAACCAGATTTTTTAATAAAGTCTTGTAAATATGGTTTACTAGCTCTGCCGGGTTATTGATTTGCATGTAAAACAGGTTATTTCAATAAACTGATTTTTGGTTGTTATCAGCATATTGGTGGGCATGTAAACACGCTCAATCAAAAATCTCCACCAGACAGACAGCCTGTGTGGAATGACTATATATATTCTGCATATTTTTTTGTAGAATTATCATTTTTGAGTGAACTATTCTTTCATTTCTACAAGAAATCACATCTTATATACTATAACAAAGGCGGTATTGTAATGCACTTCACAATTACACCACTTCTGAGAAAGATACAGTAGCATAGTGCTTCAATTATAATCCTGATTGGATGACTTTTGCCATCATAGAGCCATGGGAATTCTAGCAGATCTATCCAGTGGCATTAAAAGACAATAAGTGAAATATTACACAGCTCCATTGTGAGTTCTGGAGATGCAGAGGTAGGCTAACTCCAGGAACAGATGTGTAGGCTGTAATAAAGCTGCTGGTGATTGTGTTTGTGAGTTTTATCAGCCCCCCATCTGCTGGAGATTTACAAGAAATATCTCTTTTTCACAACACACTCCGGGGTTGACATTCTCACTATCACTCCTCAAGCCTTTCCTCCTCTTTTTTCACTCGCCTACAGGCCAAAAATGAACTGTAATTTCCTAAATCATATGTGACGAGATACTCACTAACTACCCACAAGTGCATACTCAGCTGACTATAGAACACAGATTCTGTGCAGAATCGCTTTGTCTTGTCATAAACAGCAATGGGCTTTATTATTTCATGTTTAACAGGTCATCAAAGGCAGAAGCAATAAACAAATTTGACAAATAAAGATGCCAGGTATTATTTGTAGGGTTAGTTTTCCAAACCCCTAGTGAAAAAAGTACACTTTAGCATACCAAAAAAATGTAAAAATACTTAATACAGAAATAATGTACTTTGAAGAATATACATAGAATTACAAAGTGCACTTTTTAAAAGCGTTCTTAAGTTTGTTAAGCAACATAGCAATGAAAGTGTACTATTAAGTACACTGAAGTAGCCTTTTTTCATTCATATGTAATCTGCAAGTTCAGTTAAAAATATACTTTACAGATTTGAAGTACACTACAAGTGCACATTCAATATAATTAAGCAAACTCCTTTTTCACAAGGGACTGCAGGTTGCTTTTAGGTTCAGCACAGTAAGGTTTGTTGTTTCTTCATAATAACTTTGAAATAACATTGAACCTGTGTAAACAGATAGAAGAACCAATTTTCACTGTTTTATTCATTTCCACATCTTCAAAATATACATACATGTATAACAAGAAAAAAAGAAAAAAGCTGTATGCACAATGTGCAATTTTAAAAGACATTGTGACTCATCTGAAGAAACCTCTATATTTTCTAGGTTCATTGTGTCATGTCAGTCAATGTGCTTTTAACGCTCACAATAAATTCAGCTCACTAAATAGAAACAGTGCCTGCCATGAACCCTCAGTCACCGGTGAGTGGTTGTAGCCTTAAAGATCCAATCGCGCCTTTTATAAATCACCCTAATCGTGCTTTTGCATAATGTATGGCCCAAGGAGAAGCAGATGGACTAACTCGGCAGCAATTCCTGTATTGTACTTTAAGTCTTGGGGATCAAGTCGACACCATTAGCACATTCCTGTCATACAAAAAAGGGTAGGTAGGGTTATTTAATTCCTTTTGTCTGATGGCGTTGAGAGAAAGCTTCATTTTTCTCCCGTCACATTATCTCATGCTTGTTTTATTAAAATTGCTACACTTCTATCCAAACAGGCCTGATACCCTTAAGGTGAAAGGAACAGTCATTTTGCATAGGGACCATTCAAGTGAGTCAAAAAGGCTCGTTTAAAACCGGGCCCGTATTCTGAATTTGAAAATCGCCAGCGGCGAAAAATCCCGCTGTACTTTCGCTGTCCCCTCCAGGCTCCTCCTAAATCTATGATGGGATGTTGTGTGAGAGCAGTTGATTTGGAGATGAGAGGGAATGGAGAAGCAGCACTTCCCCTCAGAGAGGAAGAGAAATGGTGGCGGCAGTGATGGAGAGGGGTTCTCACAGAGTCCAGGTCACCGCTTGAACTCTAAAGGCACCCAGTAGATCACAAACTGTCAGACAGGTTGAGACAGTTTAGGAAAAAGAAATGAGAAAACAAGAGTTCCCTCCTTCAAGTGTGACAATCGTGGAATAGATCGAGTGAGAATAAAAGGGTTGTTGCTAGAGGTAAATGACTAGATGAATAACAATGTGTAGTAAATGTTAAAACTCTTTTGTGCTACAATCAGCGTGCTTATGATTAATACAATAAATGTAAATAATATGATGATGATGATAAGCACCAGTTTGCAACATCAAGCAGCACAAAACACTGTTTTTGCACAGCTAATAACTGGAAGGTCACTGCTTAAACTTCAAATGCACCCGGTAGATAACAAACTGTCAGATGACTTTGGAAAGTTTAGGAAAGAGGAACAAGAAAACAGAGTTACCTCCTTCAAGACTGGCAATCATGAGCAAGAATGAGAGGATCGTTGCTGGAAGTAAATAACCAGACAAATAAATCGAGTGAGAATGAGAGGGTTGTTTCTAGAGGTATATAATTATAAGAATAACGAAGTGCAGTAAACAGTAAAACTCTTTTGCCCTACAATCTGTGTGTCTACGACTGATATAATACATACAAATAATGTGATGATAAGTTTGCAACATCAAGCAGCACAATGGACTGTTTTTGCACATATCAAATAACTGGAAGGTCATGGCTTGAACTCCAAAAGCACCCGGTAGATTGCAAACAGTCAGATGATTTGGAAAGCTTAGGAAAGGGGAACGAGTAAACAGGGTTTCCTCCTGCTAGAGGCAAATAACAAGAAGAATAACAAAGTGTAGTAAACTGTAGAACTCCTTTGTGCTACAATCAGTGTGCTTATGCAGGGCTCCAAACAAAAAAATAGAGTAAGGAGCCATTGGCTCCTATAAGAAAAAATTTTAGGCGCCAAATTATTTTTTTAGGTGCCACAGAATAAACGTGTTTTATTTATTTTATTATTATTTTTTAACATTTCCAATCATACTTTCATGTGATTATGTCTCATCTTTTCTTGAATTTATCAGCATTTTAATCGATCTTGTAGATGACCTGGGGAACTAAGGTTCACTTAAAGTGGGAATTAAACGTCTTTTCCAACTTGAAATATATAGTCACAAAGAATTGTTCATGGCACAGAATCTGTACAAATAATATGGACCATAAGCATCACTTGGCCACTGAGTGTAGCTTGGGCTCCTCCTCAGTGCATCCTATAAGTGTTGTCATATGTCTTTCACACATTCAGTCTGTTTTTCTTAATTAGTAAAATGCAATTTTGTATAGGAGAAGTTGAATCATGTAGACAACAGGTTAAGTAAAATATTAACATCCAATAGCGCATAAATATAGCAAAATGCTCTTCTTTATAGTTATTTTTCTAGCTGACTGATGAGCTTATGGACACCGAATGGTTATTCTGAGGTAAATGTATATTACGTTGCAGTGTTTACAAGCTTTACACGTTTTTCGCAGTTTGAAACACTAAATGAGCTTTTACATGAGACATTTCAGTAAGTTGTACTGTAGGCTCTCTTATAAAATAGGCTACGTTTTGATGAAAATTCATGTTCATTATGTAGGCCTACTACAGTAGTAAAGAGAAAGATATAAATATAAATAAATTTCGATCTCTCTCGCGCTGCACAACTGAGCTGTGTTTAACAGGTGTTCGTCAGCGCTGCTGTTCAGCAGAGATAAGGACTGTTGGAAACTATTTTTTCCACTAAAACTTTGATGCGCATCATCTCAGTTTAATACGTCAACATAGCAAATGATGCGATCGCAAAACAATCAGGAAAAAAGGCATTACATGCAAATTTTTAAGTCATAACATGTAAATATATATAGTCGCCAATGGCGACCTCA
Organism: Sinocyclocheilus anshuiensis; assembly: GCF_001515605.1. Taxonomy (NCBI): domain Eukaryota; kingdom Metazoa; phylum Chordata; class Actinopteri; order Cypriniformes; family Cyprinidae; genus Sinocyclocheilus; species Sinocyclocheilus anshuiensis. The sequence continues at coordinate 93,343 of NW_015546044.1, read as the reverse complement.
GCAAAAACTTCACTCGCAAATTAATATTTTTAGTCGCAGTCTGGAGCCCTGTTATGACTGCAATAATAAATTAATTTGCAGTTTTTGCAGCTTACATATCAAGCAGCATAACAGACTGTTTTTGTACAGCTACAGTAAAATAACTGGAAGGTAACCACTTGAACTCCAGAGGCACCCGGTAGATCACAAACTGTCAGATGCGTTGGGACAGTTTAGGAAAGAGGACCAAGAAAACAGAGTTCCCTCCTTCAAGAGTGGCAATCGTGGGAAAGATTGAGTGAGAACGAGAGGGTCATTGCTAGAGGCCCCCTCACCCTTCTTCCCCACCCGTCTCCGTACTCTTCTGAGATATTGCTCGACTCCAGGCTTGACGGATGGCGGATCAGGGAGCTGTATTGATCAGAACAATGCCAACGGTCGACGAGATGGAGGACGGTATCAGACATGCAATTTCACAGCCCGGTGTGGTGTGGGGAGAGGGCTGGGGTCATCCATCTCCTCACATTACATTCAGCTGCAAGGACATTAAGCTGAGGGATAAAGGCTGTCTGGGGTGCTTAGAGAAACGTCTGGTTATCAAACCATGAGGCCGAGTCCAATACAGATTTACACCATGGCATGGGCGCTGCTCTGCAAGTAAATCCTTAGCATGGAGGTGGAAAACAAGGGCTTGTCTGGCTCATGAGGAAACGAAGAGGAGCCATATTACTGCAGGTGGTCTCACGGGAAATTGTACTGGACAGCATCAAAGCTCCTGGCACCAAACATAGGCTTATTTACCTTTCGATAAGCTTCTCAGCTTGGGGATGACTGTGTGCTGTTCCACTCAGCAGAAAACTGAAGTATTTCTGAAGTATTTCACACCACAGAGTATTGTAAGTGCACCCGCTGATCAATGTTTGGTGTGAAGAACATCTTTACTCATCTTGATAAAGCTTGTTGTGCTTCCAAAAATCAACTGAGAATAAGTTCAGTCTGTTTGTATAACACACAAAACACAAAGTACTCTAAACAAGATTCAAAAAGATAACTTCATCCATCTATCCATTCTCCAAACCACTTATCTTCTGTAGGGTCAATTTGTAAAATGGCTGTACCCACTCTTACATTAAAACTAAGATGGATACTTTTAAATAACGATATATGTGCTAGCTTGAGTGCTTGAGTCTGCTATCTTGCCTTTTTTGTCTTATTTCATAGAATTAGCTTGACTCATCTATCTGAAGTTAGACCACCAACAGATTTTCTATATATTCTAGATAATGAAGAAATACTATTGGTGTAGCTTATATCATAGAACCAATCTTACATAGTTAACATATTTGCTTTATTGAAGGAACAGCTTCAGAGAGATTTTTTTGGTTAAACTGAGTGAAGTAATTTATCACTTTATCTTCCAAAACTAATTCCTGGTGTTAGGAGTTACTACTACATCCGCCGACTACAGCTGCCCGCCCCCCTGCTTTTTATTTGTATTCATGCCAACTAGGCAAGATTAATGGACCTAAAAGTTATTGCAGTTCCATCAAAAGTGCTCATTGTGATTAAATGTAGATCTTCTGAACATATCTTGCCTGAATGCACTTAGATGAGCCTGTCCATCTGTCACTTAATCACTGACACACCTTAGGGCCCTGTGAAATCCTTCATATTCATGAAATTTTCATTTTATTGCCTTTTTTTCATACTGCCATGCTTGAGGACTACCAGAACACATAAAATAGTGCACAGTTAATCATCGACAGATGCTAAATCCAGGTTTAAGGACAACAATAAAGTATGTTTTTAAATGAATATACAGAGAACAGCTGGCTCTTTTCTTCCAAGGGCCTAAAATGATGAAACTAGAGTCCTTCATACAGATAACAGGCTGGCTGGAGATGTGTAATCAAAGCTGCTAGGTGCTAAACATTTCACTTGCCTGAGGCTTGTTCTGAGTTAACCATCTGTGGTCATACTGACCTTATATTAACACTCGCACTTGCTCATTGCTAACTATATTTAGTTGTGAAGACCATACAATATGATCTATAAGCTATAAAAGGACAGATAATTTTTTTTTTCAGATAATGTAATGTGGGGTTTGGGTTTTGTTTCATGTTCATGTTTTCCATTACTTTTATTTTGTAATTGTTTCACCCTGTTAGTGTCATGCTTCCCTTGCCCTCATGTATCTCTGCCTTGTGTATGTGTCATGTTCTGATTGGTAGTCTTAGTCATGTGTCTTGTTCCCCATTGGTTTGTTCATGTCATGTGACCCTATTGTCTGCTATAAGTAGCCCTCATGTTGCCATTGTCTTTTGTTGTGTATTGATGTAACCCGCTGTCGGTGAGTCTAGTCTGTTCATGCCTCGTCAAGTCTGTTCATGCCTCGTCAAGTCTGTTCTAGTCAAGTCTGTTCATGTCAAGTCAAGTCAAGTCCGTGTATCTAGTCTTCGTCTGTTTGGATTATGTTTGGATCACTTTGTAAATAAACTGCACTTGGGTTCTCACTTATGCTCGCCTTCAGTGGATTGATCGTTACAGAATACACGACCGCTAAAAAATT
>NW_015546044.1:87647-90260 GCF_001515605.1 Sinocyclocheilus anshuiensis | reverse complement strand
AAATGTTTCTGAAACGTCTGTGTATTTGACAAATATTGCATTTAATTCACTTCATCTGTGATAGAGTATGCAAACAATGATTTGGATTTGAGCGTCACTAACGGGAGCAGAAAGTGTCTGGCTTGACGGCTCCGTTTTCAACTCCGCCCCCGACTGCAAGCGGCTACTCTCGTTGACTGCCATCTGTAGCCGTGCTTCGAGTCGAACGCACCTATTGTCTCTGCTCGAGTATTGAATGTAAACCTGGGGTGAGTCTAGTCTGTTCATGCCTCGTCAAGTCTGTTCTAGTCAAGTCTGTTCATGTCAAGTCAAGTCTCGGATATTGTTTGGATGTTTGGATCACACTGTAAATAAACTGCACTTGGGTTCTCACTTACGCTCGCCTTCAGTGGATTGATCGTTACAGAATACACGACCGCTAAAAAATTAACCCAGCAGTTGTTCGCCTTCTGAGCCTTCGTCAGGGAAGTCGGACCATAGAGGACTATGTGGAGGACTTTTGTGGTTTGTGCTATTTAGTGGACTTTAATGATGTGGCGTTAAAGGACATTTTTCGTCATGGATTAAACGAGCCCATTTGCTCCCAGCTTCCTGGGGGAAAGGTTCACTGGTCCCTTGCCGAGTATATAGACTTTGCTCTGCGGTTGAGTGGATCTGCTTTCACTGTGGGTGTCGTGGAGAAGGAACACGGCACTAAACCAGAGCCAGAGTCTGCTCACGTCACGTCTGTAAAGCCAGTGTCGCAGATGGGAGTTTTACTTACTCAAACATGTTCTGAGGGCAGAAAGGAAAATGATTGGTTTACAGATTCAACCAATGAAATTGAAGCAGAGGCGGGGTCAGGAAATTTGAAAGTGTGGAGGGAATACTTCAGACAGATACGTTACGTTACTGACGCTTCGTGGGAGGCATTTATTGCAAGGTGAGTGAATTTACCATGTATTTTCATGAAAAAAATTAACATCTCTAACATTTAATAAGATAATTAGCGAACAAAGATGGACAGAACAAATAATCATGGACTAAATATAATATAGCATGCATTTTCACTTGACTGCTTCATAAGTTGATTGCACCAAAGTCGTCTATGTGGTAACTGGAGAAAAACATGCTTTTCCAATGCTACTGCGCTCTCTGTGAAACCGATATGAGCGACAACAGAACTCGTTTAAATCTCTGTGACATTTCATCAGTCAGTTAGCGTTAGCATTAGAGCTGCTCACAGGGCTGGAGTACTCAATAATATTACTGTTACTTTTAGTGTACTGTGCGCTGCTCTCAGGACAGGAGTACTCAATATTCATATTACTGTTATTTTGCTAAACTATGTGCTGCTCTCAGGGCAGGAGTACTCAAAATTCATATTACTGTTATTTTTAGTGTACTATGTGCAGTTCTCAGGGCAGGAGCACTCAATAGTTTCGTATCGCTGTTATTTTTAGTCTACTATATGCTGCTCTCAGGGCAGGAGCATTCAATAGTTTCATATCGCTGTTATTTTTAGTGTACTATGTGATTAACCCAGGGCAGGAGCATTCAATAGTTTCATATCGCTGTTATTTTTAGTGTACTATGTGCTGTTCTCAGGGCAGGAGCATTCAATAGTTTCATATCACTGTTATTTTTAGTATACTATATGCTGCTCTCAGGGCAGGAGCATTCAATAGTTTCATATCGCTGTTATTTTTAGTGTACTATGTGCTGCTCTCAGGGCAGGAGCATTCAATAGTTTCATATCGCTGTTATTTTTAGTGTACTATATGCTGCTCTCAGAGCAGGAGCACTCAATAGTTTCATAGTGTACTAAATGCTGCTCTCCAGGGGTGTGGACTCGAGTCACTTGACTCGAGACTTGACTTGGACTCGAGTCCCAAATTTGATGACTTGAGACTCGACTCAAAATAATTAAAGAAGACTTGAGACTCGACTGAGACTTTGACAGCAATGACTCGAGACTTGACTTGGACTTGAGCCCTGTGACTCAGAAAGACTTTATGATCAGATCAAAGTCGTTAGGCGCGTCCCTGAAGCGTTACTGGAGTAATAGCATTACTTACGACAAAAGAAAACAGAGATAATAAAAATAACAAATTACATGATTCGTCTAGTAGCGATCTCCGCTCGTGAAAAGCGCTGCCCTGTCCGTTTGATCGCCGCCCAGCAGACACACGGAGCGGGCAAGAGAAACGAGATGCGCGGCCGCGAATGAGTTATTCCTGAGAATTTCTGTTATTACTGTGTTATTACTGTGTTATTAATGTGTTATTACTATGTTAGTCCTGTGTTATTAATGTGTTATTACTGGGTTATTACTGTGTTATTAATGTGTTATTACTGTGTTATTGCTGTGTTATTACTGCGTTATTGTGTTATTGAGTTACTCCTGTGTTATTCTTGTGTTATTCCTGTGTTATTAATGTGTTAATTCTATGTTATTCCTGTGTTATTACTTTTTTATTCCTGTGTTATTTCTGTTGTCCCTGCATTATTCCTGTGTTATTTCTGTGTTATTAATGTGTTATTCTAGAGAATTTCTGTTATTACTGTATTATTTCTGTGTTATTCCTGTGTTATTTCTGTTATTACTGTGTTATTTCTGTTATTACTGTGTTA
>NW_015546044.1:84215-87047 GCF_001515605.1 Sinocyclocheilus anshuiensis | reverse complement strand
CTGTCTTATTACTGTGTTATTACTGTGTTATTACTGAGTTATTCCTGTGTTATAACTGTGTTAATTCTGTATTATTACTAAATTATTCGTGTGTTATTACTGCGTATTTCCGGTGTTATTCCTGCTATTACTGAGTTTCTGTGTTATTCCTGTGTTATTACTTTTTTATTCCTGTGTTATTTCTGTTGTCACTGCGTTATTCCTGTGTTATTTCTGTTATTACTGTGTTATTAATGTGTTATTACGGTGTTATTACTGTGTTATTACTGCGTTATTACTTTTTTATTCCTGTATTATTTCTGTTATTCCTGTGTTATTTCTGTTATTACTGTGTTATTAATGTGTTATTACGGTGTTATTACTGTGTTATTACTGCGTTATTACTTTTTTATTCCTGTATTATTTCTGTTATTCCTGTGTTATTTCTGTTATTACTGTGTTATTAATGTGTTATTACGGTGTTATTATGTTATTCCTGTGTCATTACTTTTTATTCCTGTGTTATTACTGTGTTATTAATGTGTTATTCCTGTGTTATTACTGTGTTATTAATGTGTTATTCCTTTTGTCACTGTGTTATTCCTGTGTGATTTATGTGTTATTACGGTGTTATTATGTTATTCCTGTGTCATTACTTTTTATTCCTGTGTTATTACTGTGTTATTAATGTTATTCCTGTGTTATTACTGCGTTATTGCGGTGTTATTACTGTGTTATTATTGTGTTATTCATGTGTTATTACTGTGTAATTTCTGTGTTATTACTGTGTACACTAAAAATAACAGCGATATGAAACTATTGAATGCTCCTGCCCTGAGAGCAGCACATAGTACACTAAAAATAACAGCGATATGAAACTATTGAATGCTCCTGCCCTGAGAGCAGCACATAGTACACTAAAAATAACAGCGATATGAAACTATTGAATGCTCCTGCCCTGAGAGCAGCACATAGTACACTAAAAATAACAGCGATATGAAACTATTGAATGCTCCTGCCCTGAGAGCAGCACATAGTACACTAAAAATAACAGCGATATGAAACTATTGAGTGCTCCTGCCCTGAGAAGAGCACATAGTACACTAAAAATAACAGCGGTATGAAACTATTGATTGCTCCTACCCTGAGAGCAAACTATTGAATGCTCCTGCCCTGAGAGCAGCACATAGTACACTAAAAATAACAGCGATATGAAACTATTGAATGCTCCTGCTCTGAGAGCAGCACATAGTGCACTAAAATATAACAGCGATATGAAACTATTGAGTGCTCCTGCCCTGAGAACAGCACATAGTATACTAAAAATAACAACGATATGAAACTATTGAATGCTCCTGCTCTGAGAGCAGCATATAGTACACTAAAAATAACAGCGTTATGAAACTACTGAATGCTCCTTCGCTGAGAGCAGCATATAGTAGACTAAAAATAACAGCGATATGAAACTATTGAATGCTCTTGCTCTGAGAGCAGCATATAGTAGACTAAAAATAACACTCTCGCAGCGCTAGGGCGGGAGATGTATAATTTTGAATGATGAGATGTTGTGGAGGCTTGAACGAGTTATGTGATCGCATATATCGGCTTCAGAGACAGCGGGGTAAATTAGCACTGGAAAAGCATGTTTTACTCCAGTTATCCCATTAGCAGCTTTGGTGCGGTGAACTGAAGCAGTGGAATCAAAATGCATACGATCGGATATTTAGACGATGATTATTAGTTTTGTGCATTAGCAGCTTTGGTGCGGTGAACTGAAGCAGTCGAATCAAAATGCATACGATCGAATATTTAGACGATGATTATTAGTTTTGTGCATTTTCAATGTTCCCCAATTATCTTAGTAAACTTCGGAGGCTGTTTATGTGTGATTTTTAGATTAATATTTTTAGATTTATATTAATAAAATATATCGTAAATTCACTTACCTTACAATAAATGCGATCTCCGACGGGCAGTCGATAATGTATCTCTGTAGATTCCCTCCAAATTTTCAAACGTCTTGACCCCGACTCTGATCCAATTTGATTGGTTGAATCTTTCAACCAATCATTTTTCTTTCTGCCCTTAGAACAACTTTGAGTAAGTAAAACTCCCATGAGCGCCAGTGTCTGTTCACGTCACGTCTGCCAAGCCATGGTCTGCTCACTTCATACCTGCCAAACCAAAGCCTGCTAACGTCTTGTCTGCCAAGCTAGAGCCTGCTAATGCCATGTCTGCTACTCCAGGACCTGCTCACACCATGCCAGTTAAGTCAAAGTTTACTCATGTCATGTCCACCATGTTAAAACCTGATCACGTCATGTCTGCCAAGCCAGAGTCTGCTAACGTCATGTCTGCTACCCCAGGGCCTGCTCACGTCATGTCTGTCAAGCCAGAGTTTGCTCATGTCATGCCGACACCGCAAGAGATTCTTCTCAACATGGCCACCATTGAAGAGCTTCGTTGCAAGATGGCTGACACACAAGAGTCTCTTCGCAAAATGGCCGCCCTTCTAGAGTCTCGTCACGTCTCAACTGATCTTCCAGAGTCTCGTCACAACATGGCCGCCATTTCAGAGTCTGCTCACGTTAAGCCTGAGTCCCCGGCCAAGATGGCCGCCACGCCTGAGTCGGACGCAGAGCTTGGGCTTGGACTGTTAGTCATGTGTCTTGTTCCCCATTGGTTTGTTCATGTCATGTGACCCTCCTTGTCTGCTATAAGTAGCCTTCATGTTCCCATTGTGCCCTTGACGTATATTGATGTTGTAACCCGCTGTTGGTGAGTCTGTTCATGCCTCATCAAGTCTGTTCTAGTCAAGTCTGTTCATGCCTCGTCAAGTCTGTTCTAGTCAAG
>NW_015546044.1:77553-81281 GCF_001515605.1 Sinocyclocheilus anshuiensis | reverse complement strand
ATATATATATTGTGTAAATACATGCTTTCGCAAACAGGTCCAGTGATATGAAAACGCAACAAACAGCTTATGTAACGTATAGGCTAACATGGGAAACTAGTGAATTTAAATTAGAAGTTCGATTATACTTATTTTAAGAATGCAATGTCATTGTTGCTTAGACACTGTCTAAGGATCTCTGGATAACAGTCATGTTTTTTTTTTCCTGTGTGGAATTTTATACTTCTTGGAAAGCTTTCAGCTATGGAGTGAATGTGGGATTATTTGTGTTCATACACACACGTGGGAGCTTTCACTCACAGAATTAGACAAATATGTTTGTGAATTATAGCCGTGAAAAGGATGGCTATTGAAAATTATAAAAATTTTACTACAGTGCAACCCAAGACATGAATCATCAGCACTTAGGAGATAAACCTTTTTTGAATCTATACCATTACTGCAGGATTAGTACTAATTAAAAGCATTATAAACAATTAGAGCTCATCAGAATGATGTTGTGTTCTCTTTGTTTTCTTTTACTATAGGCTCACAGTTTCATGTCATTAGAATTGACACTAGCACCAAAATTTGTCATAATATTTGTCATATTACATAATAGTGTAATGTGCTTATACCCTTGAAGTCAGCTACAAACATGATGAATTAAGCTTATTTCTCTAATATAGTTGTGGTTGGGTCATGTGACCAAATCTCATTTGTTGTTAAAAACATTTAATTCTCTGAACACTTCCATCGGAAAGAGTAATCACAAATGAGACCTCTTTAATATAACGGTTGTTTCTCCTAGACAGCAGAGAGATTAAAGTCAGAATGAAATGAAAATTCGCCCTTCCTATTTTCTAAATGAATGTTATTCATCTTAATGTGAATGGTTCATCAATGTATGTTTATATATATAGAGAGAGAGAGAGAGAGAGAGAGAGAGAGGGAGAGAGAGAGAGAGTTTTTTTTTTTTTACATGTTTACCTCATCATTTTTAAACATAATGTCATATGGATCTTCCGGTAGAACAACATATTTCTCTCTTTATATGTATGCAGGATTTTTGAGTGCAACATCCACCCCTCAAAATCCATTCAACATCTGAGGAATAGAACAAAGAGACTTTTTTCCCCATCTGTTACTCAGATTTACATCACAATACAGAAGAAAATATCTGTTGCTACTTTCATTACTGAGCCTAAGATCTCAACATCTCAAGCTGTGATTGGATTTGCCAAAAGTCTGCAATCAAATGTCAAATATTTTAAAATAAACTCAATTATTTTTCATTAAATTAAATTTATCCAAAACCAAATGATTTGAGAAATTCTATCCACATTCTGTGTAGCTCATTGTATATCAACAATTGTCTATTTAGGACTATTTTTATTTCATCCAGGGATTTTTAGGAGGAATCTCTGAGACATGAAGTTGATACTTAAATTTAGGGTGCTCAAGTCTGTTCTAGTCAAGTCTGTTCATGCCTCGTCAAGTCTGTTCTAGTCAAGTCTGTTCATGTCAAGTCAAGTCTCGGATATTGTTTGGATGTTTGGATCACACTGTAAATAAACTGCACTTGGGTTCTCACTTACGCTCGCCTTCAGTCGATTGACCGTTACAGATAAACATGTATCTGTCTTATTGTTATGCCACATTCTATGTCTTTAACATTGAAGATCACAAACACACTAAGCATATTAATGTTAGCAAAACATGCTAGCAAAGCAAACATTAGCTTTTAAAGCTCCTCTTATAAAGCCTGCATTAACTGGTTTCAAATCTTTCTTAACGTTCCACCTCTCCCTGAAATATCACTGTGAGCACCATTCGACTGAGTATGATGGGACCATTTCTGCTGTGTTCCAGCCTGAGAAGAATTCTTGATGGCTGCCAGTGATGTTGATAGTCTTCGTATCACACATCTAGTTTCAAATGATGCCAAAAGTGGAACAGAGCCGCCTCCTCTCTGTTTGCCCATTTCCTAGTAAATTGTGCTAGTGTATGCATGGTGATTCTGAGAGCTGTAGCCCAAAGAACCGTGCACGCACTGCTGCTCCAGGGACCAAGTGTTTTTACTACAGTGCAACCCAAGACATGAATCATCAGCACTTAGGAGATAAACCTTTTTTGAATCTATACCATTACTGCAGGATTAGTACTAATTAAAAGCATTATAAACAATTAGAGCTCATCAGAATGATGTTGTGTTCTCTTTGTTTTCTTTTACTATAGGCTCACAGTTTCATGTCATTAGAATTGACACTAGCACCAAAATTTGTCATAATATTTGTCATATTACATAATAGTGTAATGTGCTTATACCCTTGAAGTCAGCTACAAACATGATGAATTAAGCTTATTTCTCTAATATAGTTGTGGTTGGGTCATGTGACCAAATCTCATTTGTTGTTAAAAACATTTAATTCTCTGAACACTTCCATCGGAAAGAGTAATCACAAATGAGACCTCTTTAATATAACGGTTGTTTCTCCTAGACAGCAGAGAGATTAAAGTCAGAATGAAATGAAAATTCGCCCTTCCTATTTTCTAAATGAATGTTATTCATCTTAATGTGAATGGTTCATCAATGTATGTTTATATATATATATATAGAGAGAGAGAGAGAGAGAGAGAGAGAGAGGGAGAGAGAGAGAGAGTTTATTTTTTTTTACATGTTTACCTCATCATTTTTAAACATAATGTCATATGGATCTTCCGGTAGAACAACATATTTCTCTCTTTATATGTATGCAGGATTTTTGAGTGCAACATCCACCCCTCAAAATCCATTCAACATCTGAGGAATAGAACAAAGAGACTTTTTTCCCCATCTGTTACTCAGATTTACATCACAATACAGAAGAAAATATCTGTTGCTACTTTCATTACTGAGCCTAAGATCTCAACATCTCAAGCTGTGATTGGATTTGCCAAAAGTCTGCAATCAAATGTCAAATATTTTAAAATAAACTCAATTATTTTTCATTAAATTAAATTTATCCAAAACCAAATGATTTGAGAAATTCTATCCACATTCTGTGTAGCTCATTGTATATCAACAATTGTCTATTTAGGACTATTTTTATTTCATCCAGGGATTTTTAGGAGGAATCTCTGAGACATGAAGTTGATACTTAAATTTAGGGTGCTTTCACACCAGTAGATCGATTGCTTTGTTCCGAAACAGCGATTCAAATTATTACAATGTTGCTTTTTATTCTTGGTGCGGTTCGCTTTCACATAGCAAAGTTTTTAAACGGATCAAATTATTTAAACGCGAGTAAACTGTCGTCTCATTGGTCAAAGTTCCACGGTTTATTTTCTGGGATTCCACCGCTGTCACAGCTGTCATCTGTCAGGATGGAACAACAACAGCTTTGCGGGCTTATTGTTGGGTTTTTTTTGTAGCTGTCGTTGTATTAATTGATCATTTTGAGCAGGAGTCGAGGATTCATCGGGAAAACATTTTTAAAATGCACCTACTACGAAAAAGAGCAATAAGACAGCATTATAAAATGAAAAAGTGCACTTTGATTTTGGCGAAGACGTACTCACCCACAGACATTTACAGGTTAATTTTGAGGTATTAGCAAAACAACAAAGCTAATGCTTTTCACAGAACTTACCTATATACCCATCATACATTGTGATATAGCCTGGTTCGTTGGTCCATTGGATCGGATTGCTTTCTCACTACAACCGAATCGCTCCAGAGTTCGTTTTCAATCGAGCCGAGACCACCT
>NW_015546044.1:53684-77316 GCF_001515605.1 Sinocyclocheilus anshuiensis | reverse complement strand
CAACCAACGGGCCAGGTAAAGCAGCCATAATTTACTCCATTAATAAGACTCCTGCGCAACATCTGAGTGACCAGTGATGTACACAATACACTGCTGATCTGCTCATTTATCCATTTATCCATTTATTTACTGTTGATGTGTTAATTTATCCATTTATTTGTTTATGAGGTGTCCTGAATACCTCTATAAACAGAAGAATAATGTCTGGAGTGACATTGTTTTTCAGTTGTTTGTTGTATTCCTCACAACCCCCAGCAGGGTGGGGAAATAATAGAATGTGTTTATTCTTTTACTTGACTCCCTGCCTCTTTCTTCTCCTCTGCCTTCTCGCAGCGGTGCACATACGCTCCCTCCTGCCCCAAACCTAATAGAGCTGGCCTTTCTCTGAAATGACTGCTGTCATTAGCACAGCGAAACCCTCTGCCAGTTCAAGCAACACTCTCTTGTTTGTGTTTCATATGAAGGAGGACCGACCATGCAGTTAATATCAGTGGTAGTCATGTTATACAACAACCACTGAACAAAAATAAAAATAAAAAAATACATTTATTTTTCTTTAACTGTATGTTTTAAAGTTATAATGTAACGACCAGGGTTATTTTAGTATCAGATATACAGTACTAATTTAGTTTTTATTAATATTTTGAATTCGTTTTATTTTGATATTTTCAGTTTTCATTTTAATTTTAGCTAACGTTTTAGCAGTTCTGATGTGTGTTTTTGTAATTTTTTTATTATTTTAAATGTCTGTATAGATTTCATTCATTTTAATTTTAGCTTTATTTTTTGTACAAGATAAACTAAAAGAAAATGAGAAATGCTGCCTTGGCCACTAGCTGAAATAAAATAAGTTTAAGGTTTTTTTTCAGTTGAAATGTATTTCAACACTGTAAAAAAAACGTTAAAAAAAATAGGGCATAATGTGCTGTATTAACATGAAGGAATTTTCCATATTTATTTTTTTTATTTTGCATTTTGCACTTTCATTGTGATGTATTGTGATGTACATCCAAGTGAAACACAATGAGACTTATATCCATTAGTTGTTGATTGGAAAGACTGCAGTCGACTGTTAGAAAGGGGCGAAGTTTAAGGGGTCTAAATGATCGGAGAAGTCTGTCATTCCACCAGAAGATCGAGTTATGACGTTTTGATTAAAAATGTCAAAATATTCAAGAGAGAGAGAGATCTTTGTTAAGATCAGTATTTTCATGCTGACTTTAAGTGCAATGAGAAAACAAGTCTGAAGTTTCCCAGGTTCTGCACAGCAGTTAATTCAAACAAAATTAAGTGCTCTCCAGCAAGATTGTTGAGTAGTCTGGCGGCTTGTGGGAAGAAACTGTTTCTTAATCTAGATACTTTTGTTTCCTGAATGCTTTTTAGCCCTTTTCCAGATGGTAAGGGTGGGAACAGAACATTGGATGGGCCAGAGATCCTGCTTTATACACTTCTCATTAGAGATATCCCAGATAACAGGAAGATTGGTATCAGTGATGAACAGGGCATTTTCACAGCTAAGGCTTCCTGCCTGAGCTCAAACTGATTCTATACCTGCACATCTGGCCTGTTAACATCTGGCTGTGCCATCATGTTGAGTAGTCTGGCGGCTTGTGGGAAGAAACTGTTTCTTAATCTAGATACTTTTGTTTCCTGAATGCTTTTTAGCCCTTTTCCAGATGGTAAGGGTGGGAACAGAACATTGGATGGGCCAGAGATCCTACTTTATATACTTCTCATTAGAGATATCCCAGATAACAGGAAGATTGGTATCAGTGATGAACAGGGCATTTTCACGGCTAAGGCTTCCTGCCTGAGCTCAAACTGAATCTATACCTGCACATCTGGCCTGTTAACATCTGGCTGTGCCATCATCAGACTTGTCACTTTGAGATGGACTCCAGATGATCTCCAAACATCACAAAACAACAATATGATGACAAAATGTGTAAATGAAAATGACAAAAAGTCACAAATACAAGCAGAATCTTTTTTATAACCCAGTGTCACTGCCAGCAAAGTTTTGCTCAAGATAAGATGACAGAAAACAACAACTAAAGTTAAGAAAAATATATATTTTTTTCTTTATCTAATCTGTAACGTGATGAACAAATGAAAAAGACACTGCAAAGGGGTTTTGATGGTGTGCTGTTTGGGAAGACAACAATAGAGCATACAAGACTATGAAAGGCTGCATACAGTTTGTCTTACTAACTACAACAGTATGACATTGACAATGACCTCAGATGAAGAGAACTAGATAAATACATTAGTTCATGCTAGTCAGACGGTTTCAGCGGCACACATAGTGAATGAAAACATTGCAGCATGGATACAAGGATGGGATCACTTGTTATACGCACATTCAAAGTATTCAAAAGTGGATAGGGAGGCCTTTAAGTTAACATGAAACAACGCTCACAACTCGTTTTACTTCCATAATCACGTGTTTCAGAGACGATCGAGAGAACAGAAAAATGTAGAGTGTGACTTGATTTTATTCATGAAGAACTGATTGGATACATGGTGGCTGGAGGGCCTGGAAAATAATTGGGCTTGGTGACATCAGCTGAACAAAAAAATCATTTCAGAGGTGGAGAATATTCACATTTTACATTTACGGTACATTTTGATGAAAGCTTATGAAGACAGACCTTTTATTTCCTTTGAAATAACCAAACGGTTAAAAGAAATCCATCCTGCTGGTATATATCATAACTATACTATTCCAGGGGCAAAAAGCATTTTTCTCCAGTGATGGCTGTTCAGAATTTAGCCATGCATTCAGAAGAAAGCATCGCAGTGTATAAATCGCTAACGAATAGCTTTCTCTTATAGACTTCCCTGGGAATAACATGCACTGATGAATTGTTCCTACTAACACCTGGAAAATGTATTAAGAAAGTAAATAGGATCAGTTTTGATGTTTAACAAACCAAGCAGCTTGCGCAGTGAGACTATATGCATTTGATTTGACATTTCTATGCTTTATATATCATAACTCCTTTCGCTAAATCAATTTTGAATGTTTAACCGGTGGTCTTGGCATGTGCATGCAATAGCAGTAGCGAGGAAAAATAATGGAGTTTGAGCTACACTACGTGTGTGTGTGTGTTGCACAGATGCTGCAATGCCACTTGAGCACATTGAAATATGCATGCCATTTACATTGATTTGGCTTCCCAGCATCCAAGAGTTTCAAAGTATCTCTGAGACCGAGCACCCATTTGGCATTCCCGTAGGTTTACCTGAAAAGCTGCTTAGCATACTCAGTCACACTAATTCAGAATAGTTAGCGGTCTCTCGTTCTCAACTTTGAGGTTTTAATACAACAACAAATATGTAATACCTGACACACAGATATTCAAATGAAACATGGCTTCCTGTTAATTCCTGTCAGGAGCATACATTTTACACCTACAAATCCATAAAATTCATCAACTTTAAAATGATAGAAAAACCATCCAGGAGGAATCAGGGGATATCATAAGTTTGGATGTAGGAGAAAAGAACAATACTCTCTGAAGTTTAAAATGGGAATTTAGAGTTTTATTAGCAGAGGGAAGGAAATCCCTTTTCAGTGGGAGGATTAATCAACCATTTCTGTCAGGGTTGGGGATGAAGGATGGAGCGAGGACTCAATATTGCAGGATGATAAGGGCTTTATTAAAGGCAGAAACAAAACAAACAAAAACTACCCCGTAGGGGAAAAAACAGCTGGCAACTTGACTGGCTGGCAGGACAAGGCACACAACCGGGAACATTCGACAACGAACTCGCTCAGGGCTGCAAACACAAGGACAATAAATAGAGAGCAAATGAGGAGGGTAACGAGGGAACACATGTGGGGCAAATTAACCAATAATCAGGTAACAAGATGGGTGGGGTCAAGACAATTGACATGAGAGCACATGGCACACAGGAAACAAAGACAAAAGCCATGTGCTCACACAAAACAAAACAAGCACATGGCCAGCAAAACAATCACAAGCCATGTGCTTGAACAAAAGACACGAACACGCAGCTAATGTTCACACAAGACAACAAGAAAAGCACGGGGCTGAACACAAACCGCGTGCTACACAAAAGACAAGGCGCACGGCTCGAGCACTCTCGAAGCCGCACGCTCACATGAAAACAATGACATGACGCCTGACAATTTCTCACTGAAGAACATAATATATGGTCCGAAAACAAATCCATTTTGTTTTAGCCTTGACAGGGAGTCTGTCTGGTGTAATTCATCCTAAAACCTCTTAAACCGAAATGGCCCTCTTCACTATGTGCCATTATAACACAGGTGGCTAGGGCGTGGGGGCTGGTAGGACATTGAGGAATGCACTCATGTTATTTCTGGTAAAAACAACACCATGCGTAACTGAATAATTGTGGTTATGACCTACTCTATTTTTCCACCTTTACCTCAGGCGACAGGTGAGGCAGGCAATGTGTTGCCCAGGCCTTGGCCTCCAGCTGATTGATGTATAATGTTATGTCCCACATATAAGCTCACTGCGGATGAATTTCACGTCCATCCTAACCCTCTGAACCAACACTTTGGTTCCCTTTACCCTCCATTTGCGTACAATGCAAACAGTGGTTTTGTGCAGTGACTTACATTTATCGCTGTTCGATTAATTTTAATGGGTGAAATCCAGTTATTTCAATAGGAATCCATGAGATTAGGAATTTCGCCCTCACAATCCCATGGATTCTTGTTTTTACAATGGGATGAAGTCTGTCACATTGATTTGCCGCATTGACCAACAAACCTCTTTTTTCATCATTGCTTTTGCCTAGTCAGGTACTTGTTTATATTATATCAAAACACCTCAGGTCCCCTAGGTACAGTAGTGGCTCAGGTGCTTACATGAACGCTGTACTTTGTTTCAAGTCAGAAAACAGCACAACAAACTCCTCTCACTTTATTATTACATGCAGCCACTGCCAGTTGAATGGCTGCTGGGAGGTCACTGACTCGAAAAACCTGTGCCACTTCTGTGAAATCTTTATTACCCCAGGTCTTGGGCTGGTAAACATGGATTGAGCTGTTTTGCATGCCTTGCTACTGCAAGGCATTTTACATGTCTGATCAAAGGAAGTGTGCATTACGCCAAACAACTATGAATGTAATCCTAAATTAAAAAGTTGGTCTTAAGTCTTGACTCCTCTTTCCTGCAAGGCATTTAAAAAAACAACAACAACAACAGACTTGAATTAATTTATTAAATATTGTTTATGTATTTCTTATGCATTTAAGCATTTTTTTAGACATCCATCTGTGGAAGTGATGAAAGGTTAGATCAATATTGTATTGGACACTGCAATAATTTGTTGCCCAGGCAAGAGATGACAAAAATAGAGATTACACAAAACACCTAGAGAAAGAAATATAAACAGAAAACACCTGGAAACTGAATTTTTGGAAACGGGTCTTGTTCTTTTACATTCCACATACTGTATCACTGTTAATTATAGCTTGCCAGAACTTATTTTTTTTCTGCAAGAAAAATTAACGATATTAACAACAACAAATAATATTGTCACGGTATCTTTCCCTCCTTCTCCAATGGTTTATTCGAGGACCCTTAGGGACCAGTGTGCTCTTTCCCAAGAACTACGAGATCAGACCTGCTTTAGCATATCAAAGCAGTTTGCAGAGAAAGAAATGCTCTCATTATTCCAAACCAGAAGCATATGACAGAGTCAAGCAAAAGGAGTGCAGTTTATGAATCTCCACTACCATATCAGTACTGTAAGAAGTACCTTAACACCAAAATAGCTGGCCATTAAACATAATATTATCACTTTTGTCACACAAAAAAAGTATCACTATCATTATTTGAAAATGTATCTGAAAAGAACAGGTGCAATAAAACCCATGAAAAACTCCTTTTTTTGTTTTATGTCAGATTTATACTGGAGTGTAAATTTCTGCCCTAAATTGGGTTGTAATGAGGCTTGGATATTAACTACACTTTTACAAATGTTAAAATTATATCATCATTTATTCACCCTCACTTTGTTCCAAACCCACATGACTTAGTAACTTCCTAAAAAAAGTGGTTTTGAATAATATTCCAGCTACTTTTTTTCAATATAATGAATGTGAATGAGAACAAAGACTGTCAAGCTTCAACATGACAAAAAAGCACAACACATGGCACATGTAAGTTTTCTGAAGCTCTTTGTGTAAAAAACAGACCAACATTTTCCTTGACTTCTCCTTGGCATGTCAATGAAAGCAGCATTTAAATGAATTGTCATTGAATCTTTCTTTTAAGTCCGATTTGTTTTTTATTAATCATTTGATACGATTCAGTAAATGGTCTTAATGATTCTTTCACAAATCACTGATCCAGTCACAATGGTTAACATCCCACTGTGGAGAGAGAAAAAAAATAATTGAATACAACTTAAATGTCTATCAATTCATCACAACAGACTTTCAAATGACATTGGAAGTCAAATGAAACAATTGTGATAATTTATGGTATTTTAAGGTTTATCTGAGTCATTTTTGAAGCTTAAAATCTCTGTTCCCTATTCACTGTAATGTTGTGTTTCATAAAAGAAAGTAAGTCACACGGGTTTGGAAAAACATGAGTAAAATTTAATTTCGCGTGAATATGTATCCTTTAAAATGTGCAGTGCAGTTAAGTGATACTATTTTTCCCTTCCTCTCTCTTCTGTGTTTCCTCTTTTTTTCTTCCCTTCATGCATCCTGCACGCTGTCTAAACCTGATAGGCTGCTTTTGAAGAAGCATCAGGCTGCTAAGTTTCAGTCATGATTAAGTCAGCGAGTCAGTATGGTGTGTAATTTAGGAATGTGCCCATCCATATCAGTTTCAGCCATCACTCAGACATGGTGGTGAGGTTAAAGGTGGACCTGTTTACAGCTGCATGCATTAATAATATAGATTTGCTCTCTTCACTGTGTCAGGAAGTGACATGCTGTCAGTGAAACATGCATATTTCCTTAATTCATATTCTGCAAGATTGTCTTCTTGGACATGTTGCACTCTTTTTTTTTCACTCATGTCATTCTAAACCAGATGACTTTCTAAAGTTGTTTTGGACCCCACTGACTTTGATTGTATGACACTATTTAAAAAACCTTCTTTAGTGTTGCTCAGAAGAAAAAGTCATACAGTTTGGAATGATATTAGGGTGAGTAAATGGTGACAGAATATTTAATTTATGGGTGAACTGTTCTCTATGTATTTTAAGGATTTGGAATCAAATTGTGACATGCAGGAAAATGATAACTGAGCGCTACAAATTATATCAAGATTGCAGCAAACTGAGTTGCCCCTTTGTCATGACCAGAATGGCTTAATACACAGAGCAGCTACAACATACATCTTTGTATTCCATTTGCAGGCCTACCATATTAATGATGGAAATTGTTTAGATATTGTCAGTCAACTGCCCTAGCAATCATTGTGAGTGTGCAATTTTCTCCCTAGTAACCAGGTGCTTGTCTCTTGCGAGTGCATATGCAGAACTGCCTTCCATCAATTCATATAAAAAGAATGTCATATTATTTTCCACTGTGGGGAATTTTTTTCTGGATATGATTTTTTTTGGCAGTAAAAATAGATATCTGGTCCTTAAATCAGAATGTCAAAAGACTTTTCTAGATGCTATGTGCTGGTACGGCCAGTACATTGTTATGCATGACAAAACAACTGAATCAACTGTGTTTTAAAGATGCCCTATCTCTTACTATTGTTGTTTTCATAATTCTTAATAATTAAAAATGGTTTCTTGAGCACCAAATCAGCATATTAGAATGATTTCAGAAGGATCATGTGACACTGATGTCTAGAGTAATGGCTACTAAAAATTCAGCTTTGCCATTAAAGGAATAAATTACATATGAAAATGCATTAAAAAATAAAACAGTTATTTTAAATTTTTATAATATTTCACAATAGTACTGTATTATTCATCAAATAAATGCAGCCTTGGTGATCATAAGAGACTTCTTTCAAAAACATTAAAGAATATTATCTTATTGGAAACACTCTTGTAATCATTTTAGACTGCATAGTTGTAAATTTATGATATATGCCTCACTGTTCAAACTTTAATATTTGGCAGGTAGTCTTTTTTACAAAAAGACAACCTCTTCTACCACTCTACCTATGAAAAGGAGAGTCAGCACTCCTCTCAAAAGGCACTTTTTGTTATTTCGCTGAGTGCTGAATTCAAAGTGTTGTAATTAAGAGGAGCCAGTTCACTGAAGCTACCGCACAAACTGGCACAGTAGCGAGATGGGCAGCTCTTGTGCCAGAGGTTCATTAGAGTACTGTGCACGTTTCTACACCTGCCGACCTTAAAAGCTGTTATTTGATCGCAATTTGATGCAGTGAGACTAGCTTTAAAAGCACTTTGTTGTCAGGCCATGGCTGGCACCAAATACCAGCGTGGTTAGCCATTCAAGAAATGCAATTTAAAGATCCTGTAATGTTGTTTCAGAAAATAATTTAAATTTTTCAGCATGAATGAGTCTGCATTGCAGACGTTCAAGCAGAGCCAGGAAGTATATTAGCCAAGATCATTCAAGGTGCTGCAAGTGATCTAACCACTTAGAAGATAAAACTAATTGATCCAGATATGGTCTCCAAATCGTTTGTATTGGCATCCAAGCACAATGAGCTGTTTGGATCATTTAGTTGTAAGCCAATATCATTTTGAAATTATGCCAAAATGATCCAAATACACATTTATTAAAGCGGCTTATGCTAACCATTTCTTTGCACAGCAAAGAGCTTTTAATGAACCATTTGTAACCGGCATAAGTCTTACATTTATTGACAATTGTGCAATGTTACTGTAGCTAATTGAGCAAAAACGAGCACTAAGAAATAAGAAACGGAACACCAATCTCAAGATCCCACTGAGGAAATATGCTGCAAATGTTTTTCTGTAAAATGTCTTTGCCAGTTCATTTTGGCACAATCATTCGGTCCCAAAATAAATAAATAAAACAAATCTCTTGCATATCCATATCAAAATCAAAACACCACAAGCAAGAACATAGGAACATAGGTCTACATGTACAGAAATGAGTGCCACACTGAGCTCCGTGGTCTATTCAGGCATAAGGAAGTTTCCAAAGAGTGATGTGGGTGTGGAGAGAAAGAGTGATGAACACTCATAGCCAAGGTCACCGGCTGATTTGCAATATACTGCAGAGTCATCTGCTGAGCCCATCGCAGGCCAAGACAGCCATTTAAATCTGCTCTTATTGGTGCTGATTTTCCTCATCGGTACACACTCCTCTCAGTTAGCGACAGAGCATCAATCCCACTAAAGGCCTATATTGATAACAGGCACTGTATTTATCAAGGATATGCACACTTGACTGGAAGTCCTTCTCTGGATTGCCAGTGTCTACAGGCAGGGATGCCATCAATGGATTCAGGGGAAATAGAGCAAAGCCCATTTTATCCCTAGTGAAAACAGGCTGTATATATATACATAATAAAATGAATTTAGCTACAGGTGAATATACATTAAGTGATGATAGCATCCACAAACTCAAATATGTTCTAAATAGATTATAAATGTTGACCTACTAGCCTTTTACAAGTACAGTATATAGCGCACAGTGTTTAACCATACACCCCCAAAACAGTTGTTATAACAGAGTTTTGGAGAATCCTAACAAGCAATATTTTCAGATTTCATCTATTCATCTGTTGAATCTGTTGTTCATCTGTCTGGATGACACTGAGGTTGTGCTTACTTGTTTGAATCACACAGAATACATATGTAGACAGAACAGATTTTTCAGATTTTTAGTTACAATACTACATGAATTGAACAAATTTTAAGACAGCCCTGCTACTGCACTATACATCTTTAGCACAATGTTTTAACAGACACCCTGCTCCACACAACTCTGGTGCTGTGTTAACCTTGTTTTGGAGAATCCTGACAAGCCTCCATTATTTTCAGATGTCATCTGTTTGACTGTTGCATCTGTTGTTCATCTGTCTGAGGTTGTGATCACTTGTTTGAATCACACAGAATACAGATGTAGAACAGACCTGTTCATATTTTCAGTTACAGTCTCATACGATTTGTTTGAACAGATTCCGATTGCTGTGCGCCACGTCACGAAAATTCTGTATATTTACAGATATAAAGAAATTTTCATGAAAATAGTAACTAAATCAACATTAAATGCATTAACAATTTACATACTTCTCAAAAAAAATAGGTCAGAGGAATACCAAGGCTTCCTTTAAAGCAGCACCAGACCGGTTTTGGGGGTGTAAGGATTAAATTCACTTCATTTCTTTGTAGAGAATTGCGCATTTCCCAGTAGGACATTATGGTAATCACACACAATGAACAACAAAAAACTCAGCTCACAGGCTGGGCGTATCCTTACAGAAACACTGTACAAGGTAACAGGCTGGGATATTCACAGCTAAACAAAACAACACATTTGAGTGAGTTGAGGAGGGGGTTTGAGAGAAGCATCTTGACTGCCCAAGACATTCTCCACATCTCCCTGCCAGACTGGTTTCTCTAGTATACTTTCAGCTTGCACTTAAAACCAAGATAGCTCAAATCTGTTTTCTTTTAAAAACATTGAGACAGTTCTTGGGGGGAGACAGACAGCGTATGTTCCCTTACTTTTCATGAATGATTCAGCAGGTACAACTTGGAATAGAGATGGTCCCCTGCTCCCGCCCCTTCCTGAGGGGGCGTGAGTTGAAGATGCAGTACTGGAGGGCTGAGGAGGGCTTTGGTGTTCTGTCTCTCTCTGTCAGACTGTATGAGGAAATGAGGGGTGGAAAGATATTGAATTATGAATGATTTTTATCTCACAGTTCACAGATGAGAGAGAGTAGCACTGGATTAGCATTCAGAGAATGTCTTGCGAATGAAGGGTGAAGAGCAAAGGGAAGAAAGAAGCGAACAGAAGGGCGACCGCTTCACCACACCACCCAGAAAATGCCCTGAAGTACATCAAATCTACAAATATAACAAGTCACATTAGTAGGGCTTTACCACTTGTAGAAGCAGCCTGTTTAAGACATGTCTGACACACTGTTAACACCTATTACTGTATCTGTATGCTCTATGCATATTTGTATGCCATAAACATATACCAGTGCAATTAGGCTAACATATTCTTAGTTGTTGTTGTGTTGTTTAATACTCTCAGGGACAAAATGTTTTTCAAGGGAAAATCTGATCGAATTAAAAAAAAAAAAAATGCCACAAGTGTGATGTGTCATCATACTATTACTTTCGGTAGTGAAAGTTTGGTGAGAAAAAGTATGGAGCCCTGTAAAAGATATATTCAAAATATGCATCACTATTGAACAAAAAAAATGTGATGTGTTTTGTGTTTAACAGCATTCTGTTATGATGACATTGTATGTCATCAAAACATAAAATTACATTTAAAAAAATTTTTTTTAATAAAGTATGCGGCTTCCTAAATACATAAAGTTTTGCTATCGTAAAAACATAAGTTCAAACATTTTCACTTTTTTGCATAATTTGACGAAACTGCACAATAAAAAATGTCTTTATCTTATTTATTTAAAATATTTATCTAGATTTGTATTTGTTTTTTCTTTGTTTTCTTCATTTTTACACATTACTGTTCTAAATCTGTAAATATGGTAGAATTCAAATTGCATAAATCCAGATTTTCATGCACAACCATGAGCAACTTCTTTTGAGATGAATTTTAAATGATAGCTTTCACTAGGTATTACAGACCTCATTGTGCAAACCATTACTGTTACTGTTCATCATGAATATGGCAATTCTGTGTTCAGGCTAATTTTTAATTGGCACAACATAGTACAAAGGATGTAACATCAGCATTAAGAATAAATGTCAGCTGTCAAAGTTTGTCACAACTGCCTTTGCCAGTGCTGATAAACAGCTTTGTAAATGGCATTCAGGTGTCCAGAAAACTGCTAATTTCTTAATGAATGAATTTCACTGTTCTGTAGTGAAACTGAAATAGACTACACCACGCTTTTCAAGTTGTATCAGTGAATCTGCTCTTAACTATTCAGTGGGTCATGTGGGTAACTGGCGCGCACGGCACAATTTAGTTGAGAAGCACAGTGTCACACTTTAGAGCAGGGGTCGGCAACCTATGGCACGCTTGCAGAGGGATAATCACTGGCAGTCTTTCTGAACATGTTCTTCTGTTTCTTTCTTTGCATGATTCTTTCCAACTACATGACACTGTTTTTGAGTCGTCACAATGGAGATATGGTAAGATAGCTCACATGACAGCAATAAAGGTTAAGTCAAATCTGAATGTTTTGCATATGAATACATATACAAACTGTATTAACTTGTTTTAAAGTGCAGAATAACTCTTTCTAACTACATACCACGGCTTGAGTCGCCACAATGGCAAACATGGTAATACATCAAAAAACTGTTCATTTGTATTAAAAAGTGCAACATTGTTTTTTCAATAACTTTATTATTATTATTAATTACAGTGATTTTTATTTAAAAATGCATCTACATGTCATGGTTTGAGCTGTCACAATGGCAAACTTGGGGAAAAAAGTGCATACCTTCGCTTTTTTAAGCATACCGCCACTTCTCACATGTTGCCAATATTTTGCCACTTAAGAGTCAAAGCATAAGTCTCTGGATTATTAGTAATGACACTATATAAATCACACTACCCAGGTGGGGCACTAAGTGGTTGCCATCTACAGGAACATCTGAATATGGAGATTCCTAGTGTCATTTTACAGTCAGTGAGTGAGAATGGAGTAGGTTTATACACTGGGTCAAATGCATGCAGAACTACATACCTCAGAAACTCATCAACAGGTTTGGCATCCCTGTTTTCTGGACACTCACTTTCCATGATCTGGGGAATTTTCTGAAGTTCCAGAAGTGGATGAGAGGATATGCTGTAGTGAGAGGAACTAGGAGGCAAATCATGTCAGGTTACAATGTGCTGTTTGACACCAGAAGATCTAAGCAGATGGCAGATGCAGACCAGCACCCACTTTCCAACCTTGACAGATGGTCTGGCTCTTTACTAGAGATCTAGCTCTGAAAGTTCCAAGCCATAAACTCAGTCCAAGGAATGTAGAATCCTTCAAAGTAATAAGACATCAATCTGGTTTCATACTGTTTACATCTCCCACCTAATTACCATATCTTACCCCCTTTTCATTACTCTCCGCTGATACCTGTGTCCTCAATCACACCCAGTCTTCTGACAACACCTGCTCTAGATGTAACCAGAAGTCTGGCTTACCTGACTTCCCAAAGCAGTTAGATATAACCTTGTGGATTACAAGGATTATGGTTCAGAAGAATGATTATGGTTTTGGATGAGGACAGAAATCATCTCTTTCAAAACTTTCGCAATGAAATCCCAAACCATCCAGCTCCTAGGCCAATAGGAACATCCAAAACAGGCAGGATAATGTTAGGAGGAGATCATAGAAGGTTCAGTGACCTGCAGCTCCACCACCAGAGGTCATATAAATTACATTACATTAACATTATATATATTTACATTTAAAATGTAAAAGTTATATTTTTAAGAAAATGCAAATAAAATAAATAAACAAATAAATGTTTTAATATATTTTAGAATATAATTTATTCCTGGGATAGCAAAACTGATTTTTCAGCAGCCATTACTCTAGTCTTCAGTGTCACATTATCCTTCAGAAATTATTCTAATATGATGATTTGGCACCCGAGAAACATTTATTATTATTATCAAATGTTGAAAAAAGTTGTGCTGCTTAATATTTTTATGGTAATCATTACAACTGAAAGTTCAAAAGAACAGCATTTATTTGAAATAGAAATATCTTGTTACGTTTATAAATGTCTTTTTACTGTCACGTTTCATTAATAAAGATTTTTAATTGCAATTCAGGGTATTCTACCAACCAGTCTAGGTGTGGAGGGACTGCCCAATTTTTATCAGCTCCTGTTCTATAAATAAACTGGATAAGCTACGTAGCCACCTAGGTTTTCTTAATGTCACATGTCAGGCATCAAGCACATCATTAGTAGTGAAGAGAGGAGTCTGACAGCCAAATGAAACTCAATTATGTCAGCTATTCCAATACAGTACTCCATTTCGAATGACATGCATTCAAAGCTGTCAAACTGTGCTGCTAATAAGCTAATACCACCAACAATTGGTAATTAGGCGTCCCAGAGTAAGCAATTAATTATCATTTTATAATGTGGCTTCCCTCGTTAATAGTTGGTAAAAGACAGCTCACTTGATGTTTTGTTTAATAGTCATAAACTTTATTGCCTCTTAAACATGAAACGTCAATTGCATGTGACTGAGGATGCTTAACATAGGTCCCAGCAGAAGGGGAGGTTGATTGAGGGCACACAATTCCTCAAAGCATTAAACGGATGCCGGCCAAATAAATGAAAGACTGATAATTAAAAATCATCAAGAGACAAAAGACTCTCTCAGTTTCCCTCTCTCTTTCATTCTCGCCACAACCCTGTAAAGGTGTCACAGTAAGACATCTGCATTACCATATCCCTTCGGCAGATGCTTTTCTCTGTAACATTCATCTTTCTTTCTTTTTTTTTTTCTTTTTTTTTGTGAAAGAAAAAAAAAGACAAGAAAGGAGGACAATTTTGAATATTTTGCCATCTTGAATGTTTTATATGGTAAACTAAAATTTCACCATGTTTTCTTTGCGCACAAAATGTATTCTCGTAGCTTCATAAAATTAAGGTTGAACTACTGATGTCACACGGACTATTTTGATGATATCCTTACTACCTTTCTGGGCCTTGAATGTGGTAGTTCTGTTGCTGTCTATGAAGGGTCAGAAAGCTCTTGGAGTTCATCAAAAACATCTTAATTTGTGTTCCGAAGATGAATGAAGGTCTTATGGGTTTGGAACGACATGAGGTTGAGTAATTAATGACAGAATTTAACATTTTTGGGTGAACTATCCCTTTAAGAGGCTTGCAGTGAGTGGATGCTATAAATGGACACAGTGGTGCTCCAGTAGTTTCCACAACAGACCAATCTGGCTGATGACTCATTCACCCAATACTCTCACAGCCACAGCAGCTCAGAGGTTTTTGACATGTCATATATTAAGAAAGCTACTTGTAAGAAGACTAAGTATGGATGGTTGACAGGATTAAGTTTAGGTGGCTGACAGGGCTAAATTTGGGTGGCTGCCAGTGCCAAGTTCTGATGGCTGATTAGGGTCGTCCTACGGGGCGAAACCCAAATGTGCTGAACTGTGTTTTGCTGAAATAGTGGAGACGTGGAATGGTTGAAACAATTTTTGCTTCAATGTCTGTAGATCTATTTATCTCAGACCTTGATGTGATTTTCCCACATTTATCTGCTACAAATTAAAGATGTTTAAAAATCTACAACTTATCCCTAAACGTTATAAATTAATGTCCAGTACAAAGAGCACTGTTGTGACAACCTAACACAATTAGAAAACTTTGGACATCGGTTTTAATTTTGTACACTACCTTTCAAAAGTTTTGTGATCAGCAGTAAGTCTCTTATGCACCAGGCTGCATTTATTTGATCAAAATGAAATAAAAGACTAACATTGTGAAATATTATTATTATAACTATAGCTGAATTTTAATCAGCCATTACTCCAATCTTCAGTTGATAATCTAAAAAATTTTAAAACAGTTGTTTAATATTTGTGTGGAAACAGAGATTTATTCGACAGTCACTTTTGAACAATTTAATATGTCCGTGCTGAATTAAAGTATTAATTCCTCAAACAATCAACAAATCTTACTGAACCTGAATTTTTTAATGGAAGTGTATGTATTTTTACTTAAAAGAATTAATTAAAAAATTAAACATCTTATTCTAATAAAAACAAGTATTTTGGGACTCACATGTATGTAATCACAAACAATTATGAGAAATAAAAAAGAAAATAGAAAAGAGAAAATGCATACTGATTTCTCAGGCCTGGCCACCAGAGCTCTTTGAAACCGGATTGTGTTTGACTTGTGTTTTTTTCATGCTTATTTGTTCGTTTTGACATGTTAACAGGACAGCTGATGGACTTGTTTTCTGATATAATGTGGCTGCTTGAAGTTTCAGCTGACAGTGCTTGAGAAGGTCAGCAGTCAGTCAGATCACCTTCTCTCTGCTGTCCTCAGCAAAGCTAAAGGCTGCCTAAGGCTGGACAGATGTCAAGGCAACCTCTGGAACATGCCACCTGTCACCAGCACATCAAGACAGAAGGTTTCCTGAAGTGAATTGCAGAAGAGGGCCAAGATATGAGGGCATGGACTAGCAGCACTTCCAAAGGAACAAAATAACACTGTTCCTAAAGTGTCTTAGGATTGGCAGTAGATTTTATTGGGACATAAAATGACAGGTCATAAGAGGTCTTATTCACTAATAATTATATGCAAAATATATGTGTGCCGTGCAAAAAAAAAAAAAGGTTTCTCACATAATTTCTGCTGGAACAGTTGCAAGCGCACATAAACTTGCTTGCTGACTGTGTTTTGTGGCTGTGGCTGAGAATATTGTTTTGTTGTTTTTATTTACGCCAACATAAATAATTATGCCAACATTTTAATTATACAAAAATTGCTCTTACAGATTCATGAATAATTTACTAACGATCACCTTATTCGAAATTCATATGATGTTTTCATTCATGAAAAACAAGGATGAGAAAACACTTAACAATACCATAAAAGTAGTCCATATTGAAACGTGCACGTTATTCCAGGCCTTCGGAATATATTCGATTGATTGTTTGACAAACAGACCGAAATGTAATGTAAATGCAATTCTTTCTGATGGTTGATTTAACCGGCTGAACAAAGCCAAACTGAACTTTTACGTACATCGTTTTTTCTCTATTTTATTTTTCTCACTGAAGCTGCTTGGACTTTTTTTTTTTTCTTCTTTTTTGTGGCAAATGCACATTGCACATTGACAATTGCATCCTAATTCAATTGTTTTATGTTCTTGCCTCTGATAAAAATGTCAGAGGTCAGTCATCCCTCTTCCTTTCTTAAAAGGTATGGCAATTTGCGACTATTTTACGTTTTGCCGAAGTTGGCTATTAGTATGCATTTGCACAATCTCATTACATTAGTAGGCTTCATTAGTACTTCTTCTTCTTCTAAAAACCGTACATTTCTGTACAAATCACAATGTACGAATTCATAGCCACTTGGCTATATAGTTACTCATCAGGTTGTTGTGATGGACCTCTGACAGAAGAGTGCGAGATTCCAGCAAATACAATCAGTGGGTGCGCCGAGTACCACCAAACTCGCTGTAAATGAACCCTTCGCAAGGTGTTTGATTGACAGGCGATGTGGCCCATCATAACACCGAATTAGCCATTTTTGTCCGACACATAAACCTGACCTGAGAGTAGATTAACGTTGGTGGACTTGAACTTGAAAAATGGTGTGTATCGACGGTTTTCTGCGGTTGAAACATATCTTCTGATGGTTTTACATGTTTATTTAATGTTATAACCAGTAAAGAGGAAGATCGATCTTCGCTGTAAGGCGCTACAGCAATTTGCCACGACACATTAAAGAGCCACAAAATGGTATTTATTGTTTGAATTTCTTAAAAAATTACAGTATTTGAAAGCTGAGACTTTGTTTCATACCTAAAGTAACCTGCTCTGTCTTGTCCATCGGTGAGTTGTCAGTGCCCTCTTTGCTCCGCGATGTATTTTTCACTGCGTCAGAACATGAAATGGCTTGTCGGACATAACAAAAGTAATGAAGGGGGGTGGGTCTTTGCAAAGGGTCAGTTGTTACATTATTTAAAAACCCTGTACTTTTGGGAATTGGTTTTCCTGTTTACTGAAAAGAGTAACTAATCCTACAACAACTGTTGGTTATCTTCCCTGTGGAACAGCCATACAGGATTTCCTATCAGCAATTCCTTACGCAGCATGTACTCACTATTGCAGACTATCACTTTCCAATTCTTGGTGAAATGTCCTACAGCAGACTGGAAACAAAAGGTTGCTTCTCACGTTTTACCAGAAGATTACATCTACAAGCACATAAGTGCATTCTCCGCTGCCTCAAAAAACAGAAAGATGCACATGATCGATCAGCCACAATAAAATGTAGATTGTTTATTTGTGTGGAGTTTTAATCTTGTCAAGAAGGTTATATTGAACAGCTGCTGGTTTTACAGCAGTGTTTGTAGTGCATGTAGAACAATAGGGTGGATTGCACCTGTATATCTATGGATCTGCAGTGACCCCTGATGGTTGGGTGAAGCAGTCTTGGTGCAGGCAGTACAGTGAATGCAATCCTTGACCTACTTAGTGCCTCTCTGAGTTTCTTACTAATCTCTGAGAACTGTGTGTCGAACTAATGCATTGATTGATCTGTCCAGAGTAAAGCAAAATTATGCAGTGGAAGAAGGCTACAGTAAAAACCATTGTAATTATATGTATTTTTATCATTTATTTATAGATGTGATGCATTTAAAATGACATTTACATTTTGCTGTAGGATTCTCGATGGCTGTTGGATATTATTAATTTCACAAACACCAGTTTTGTCCCTGAGTAGTAGGATTATTGTGATAAAGATATAATGTGAGAGCATGTACGCCTGTAAAGACCATTTAGGTTTAACCTAATCTCAGAGTAAAATTCATATGATCCAATATTAAAGCATACAGCCTTTCCTTTCCATTAGGATTTTATCCCACAGACATGTTTGCTCTCCTGAGTAGTATAACATTCAGCTGTCTGTGCATCTGTGATGCTGAACCCACTAGATCATGAAGGGAATGATTTCATCCCTTGTAAAGGCGTCTGATCTTTGCTGGGCTCAGTAATAACGAAAGCCAGAACTTGTTTACACAGGCCATTTACTCAGACCCACTAAATGTATGCAAAGTGTTTTGAGTGTCACTCTGACAATTAAATGAGGTTTGCCTGTACTATTGAATTGCTATTAGGTCACAGGAAACAAAACCAGCATCTGACAGTGAAATGCAGGTCAAAGCATGTGCAGTTGTTAAATATTAAAAAATGATTTAAAAGAACGAGGGAGTTCAGACAATTCTAAACCCACAGATCAATAGAAAACAAAGAATGAGACACCACCATGTGTGGTAGATCATCATCAAGGAATGTTATTTGTTCTACTTTAAAAATATTTGTTTTACTTTTTATCTGTCAAAAAAAAAACATATTAAACAATCAAAGAGGTCATTTTAAAAATCAGTAAATACCATTGCAGTGTTGAGCATTCTTAATCTACAATAATTATAATTTCAAGTGACAAAACTACAGTAGTTACTCTACAGGCAACAAACAAAGAGTACCTATTACATTAGGAAGGGGACATTATGTGTTTAAAATTAAACTATCCAATAATATTTAGAACTGAATAATATTTTTGCTCATTCAAAAACAGTGAGAGGTTCTGAATGAATGAACAGCTGAACAGAGTTACAGTATCAAAATTGAAAAGGTAAAAATTTACTAAATACAATAAAAACAGACTAATTTACATAAGGTCAACTGAAACATAGCACACATAGTACACGTAGTTTAGTTTTTTTTTAATCATCCTAATGAACTTATACTACATACTATTAAAAAAAAAAAACTTCAACTTCAGTTGCTGCCTTAAATTTTTAAATATAATCAAACTGCCTGTACAGGTTATTTGAACTTTTTTCCCCAGCTCATTTAATGTAAACTTTAAATTAAACTGACTTTAAAAATCTAGACAAATATTGTGTAAATTAAAGTTGAAAATGATCTAATTATTTTGACAAGTTGAAGTAATGGAGCTCAGCAGCAACACTAAGTTGATATAAAATTCTAAATTCCAGTTAGGGTCATGCAGCAGCATGAGCGAGCTGAGGCCCCTCCCCCCTATTTCTTTGGGGGGGGGCGGGGTCTTAATGACCCCAAACTTTTGAACAATGGAGTAAAGAGGGCCACAGAGTAAAAGTGGAATAGCTTTGGCTGAAGCTCATGGTTGGTATCACAGCACAACCATTTCATAATTATTGTTACCTTGACGCCCCCATTCAAGAGCAGATAAGGGGCGGTGTGTAATCCTATCTTTCACATTGGCACTGAAACCATCATCACTCACTTGTATATTTCTCAGAGTGGAGCAGACCTCCGGGGCCTCTTGAAGAAGAAAGCGATGCTTTAAAGGTTCAGTCACTCTGCATTGCCTGACACCAGACTGATATATTTCCAGCTGCTCAGGCTCTCTGTCTGCAACAGCTAATGGAATCAACATGGGTGACGGATATACCAAGGAAAATAAGTTGTCAAAGAGACCTAGGCCTTTCATCAGTGAGCCTGCTATGTTTGATGCTGCCATGACCCTCCTGAAGTTTCACAGAAGGTTTATCATCTGTAGACCGAAATTGCAGTTCGAGTGGTTTGACGTATGAAATAGGGCAGGGCTGTTAGTGAAGGTCAGCGAGATGGATGCAAGAGAATCCCTCCCATGTTCTTAGACCACAATAGGGTCAATGGATATTAAGGTTGAGGTGGAACAAAACAAGTATCTCTCTTTACCTACATCATTCAGACAAAATATTGAGACCTGGGCTATAACACTTTACTTTACAGTACTATTCAAAATGTAGGGTCAGTGTGGGTTTTTGAATCAGAATCAGGGTAGAGAGCGGAGGTTCGCCAGATGGATGCTAGGCAACGGCGTCCTGAATCCGCGTTGTCTGAGCTTCACGAGCGCGCCGGCTCTCTTCCCCTGTCTGCGCGTCCTGAAGCGTTTCATCAGCGCCGCAGCTCCCCCGACTACAATGTCCAGCAAAACATCAGAATAGTCGAAAACCGGTGAAATATCAGGTGGTGTGTACTGCCGAATGTCCAGCAATTCGTCTCTGGTGAAACTGATTGCAGGGATATAACTAAAGACAGCGCAAACTAACAAAAACATAAAAACAACTGCGGAGCACACCACGGAGGCAGCCATCAGCGTCGGCGCCATCTTCGAATATTTGAAAGAAAGAAATATACTTGTATTTAGCAATGTTTCTTGAGCAGTAAATCAGCATATTAGAATTATTTCTGAAGTATCATGTAATGCTGAAGACTGAAGTAATGGTTGCTGAATAAATTACAGTTTAAAACATACTGAAAAATTAGTGTAAAGGGGCCCTGTGTGAATTATATTGCTGGGAAAATGTGCCATGTAATACAGTGCATTTCCATTGTCATTGACTGACTTAAACCTTCACTGGTTTTTCTGTTTTCACTGCCTTGCATGAAATGGGTCATTCTTTGTGGAAGTGACATTGCTTAACGCAGCTGATTCTGCCATTCTCAAGACATCTTTGCTGGTATATAATATTGATATTAATTCCCATTGAAACGTGTTTCAGAAGACTGTCAGGGTCTGGAGAGTAGTCTTTTAAAGCAGCGTTTGAGCATCTCAAACCTCCCTTTTTATACAGTTTGGAGTAAAAAAAGGAATATGCAGATCAGATACCTATATTTAATCTTTAATACTGACACTTGAATTTTTTCAGGCTGTTTGCACTCTTTTCGTTTCAGAGACGGTGCCAGCAATCACACTACGACTGCTTGCCAATCGCGTCAGCCAAAAAGAGGCTCCAGCCCTGCTTGACAGCAGTGCGAATCTGTCCCCTTTTTGGAGTTCAGATTAGGAAATCAATATTCTTATCCCTCTTGACATTTTTATTAACTTCATATCCTGCATGTTTTCAGATGCCGAGATTGTCATGCACAGCAATCACAACTTGCAAACGTAATAGGAACATAAAATCATACGAGATCTCTAAATTTAAGTCAAGAAAATGGTTAAATGACATCATATGCAGCTCATTTTATTTTATTCTGTCTGGGAAGGGAGTCATGGAGAGATTCATTAAAGCATCTGAGCAAAGATGTGTATGAATGTGTTCACTGTTGCCATTTAATAAAAGCCATTAGTACTGACAGCTGCATTTTGAGCTCTGCATTAGTTGTTGCAGATAGATAACACATATCTTTGTTTGTGATATTAAAATAAAGGGTACCATATACCTTAAAAGGTTTAGAATAGGAGAATATTGATCTGAGATGTTCCTCATTTGTAAGTTGGTGTGGGTAAAAGCATATGCTAGATAAATAAAAGTAAATGGAATTTGCAACAGAAAAGTTAAATTGACATGAGGGAAGGAGCAATCAGCTGAGGGGCTCACAGTTGTGTGTGTTTATGTGGGTGGGTGTTTGCTTTATTTATCAGTGTTAGAAAGTGTTAATTTATTAATGTTAAATGTTAATCACTGGTGTGTGTGTGGTTGGACATAATTAATAAAAGTGTGGTGAGGTCTTTAAAAACAAGTAGAGATTTGCTTTTAATTGGCCAAAGACTGACAAAAAACATAAGCATTAGATATATTTAGGTTTAGAAAGCTACATTAATTAACACCATTTGAATGTGTCTATTAATGCAGACTATAGTGTTCGGATTTACTTTGTTACATTTATACAGATTTTTATTTACTCATTTTTATTAATTGTCTTATTCGTCAGGTCATTTTACAGAGTAACTGTTAAATTCACATGCAGCAGTTTTTATTAACCATGAACATGTTCATACTGTAAATGTGGGTGAATTTGAGAGTCTCTTAGCTGGTAACTTGAAACTCTTGATTAGAAAGAAATCTGTGAAAATGGAGCCTTCTAATATGGTGTAACCTGGTTTTTCTCTCTGCATGCCATGTTTTCGCGGGCAACAAGCATTTACTTTGTGGGTTTGGCAGAACAAGACGTGTGTCTATGTGAAAAAAAGAATGAAATTTTCATCCAACACGAGTTCCCTAAGGCCTCACACTCTGCTGAAGGAATTGTCTGCATATGTGCTGGTTGAATCACAGTTCAACAGCTAAACATCACAAGGTGCCATGAAAATGAAGTTTATAATCAGCATCATTGGGAATTCATATATACTGTACATCTGCACGCTTGTCCCTTTCCGTTTTGGGAAATGGAGATGTGATGGTCTCTTGAAATAATCTCAGTAGAAGTGTATATGCTTAAGGGGTCTCTCATACTGTTTTAGAAGAGCGCAATGCATTTCAGGGGGGCATATGTCCTTGAACATATTGCTGCTATGGCTGGTTATTCTCATCTCCATCTAATGAGCTCTGCTGAAATCAGAATTACCATCACAGCGAATTAATTAATAAATGAATGGGTTGCACCCTGCTGGTGAACCCTTATGTCTGTCATCATATAATAATCATCAGTTCTCTGTATATCTTCCTACTTGTCTGAATCTGACTTTGTTCAAAAGGGGTTAACCCACTATATATATAATGTTTTATTTTATTTGCGTACTATATTTTGGTAACACTTTACAAAAAGGTTCATTAGTTTACATTAGTTAACATGAACTAAGAATGAACAATACTTCTACTGCATTTATTAATCTTAGCTAATGTTAATTTCAACATTTACTAATGCATTATTCAAATCAAAAGTCGTACTTGTTAACATTAGTTAATGCACTGTGAATTAACATGAACTAACAATGAACAACTGTATTTTCATTAACTAACATTAACAAAGATTAACAAATACTGTAATAAATGTATTGTTCATTGTTTGTTCAT
>NW_015546044.1:44607-53514 GCF_001515605.1 Sinocyclocheilus anshuiensis | reverse complement strand
CAGCATTTATTAATCTTAGTTCATGTTAATTTCAACATTTACTAATGCATTATTAAAATCAAAAGTTGAGCTTGTTAACATTAATTAATGAACTGTGAATTATCATGAACTAACAATGAACGACTGTATTTTCATTAACATTACCAAAGATTAATAAATACTGTAATAAATTTATTGTTCATTGTTTGTTCATGTTAGTTAATACATTAACTAACATTAACTAATGAAACCTTATTGTAAAGTGTTACCTATATTTTTGTTTCTTGTACAAAAAATTTAGAAATGTAATTTAGTATGCAATGCCACTGAATGAAACCTTGACCACTACAGAGTTTCTGGGAACTTATGAGTCAGGATAATGATGCTGAACTGTTTAATAATTGATGATAAATAATAATTTTCTCCTATTAAATTTGGATAAGACAACGCTCCTTAAGGTCGTAAAACTCTGGACTTTTGGTAGTACCTAGGATAGCAAAGTCCACTAAAGGAGCTAGAGCATTTTCGCATTTGACTCCCAAACTCTGGAAATAGCCTTCCTGATAACGTTCGGGGTTCAGACACACTCTCTCTGTTTAAATCTAGATTAAAGACACATCTCTTTGGCCAATCATTCAAATAATGCATCTCATAATCTAGTACTGCAGTTATATCTGATCAAATGCGCATTATTATTCTTTAGCTTGGGTTAAACAAATAAATTTTGCTTGGTTGAAACAGCAGCTACGCTAAATATGTATCTATTTGTTTCTTTGTTTTTGCCACGGGATTGACATTTTATCACAGCGTGTAGATAAACATTTTATTATACTGTTTTTTTTTTTTTTAACTCACCAAAGTCAGTTTTGACTTTTATTTGGCACTTTTATTAGCAAGTCGTTTTAAACTTGTTCAGATTGTGGAAAAAGGCTACTGGGAATGTTATAAACAGCGATTCAACAGAGAGGGTTATTATCGTTAACTAAACAATTAAAATAGTTTATTGTTAACTGGAATAAAACAAAAATAAAATAAAATATGAACATAGATGAAAAACTTAAACTAAATGAAAATTTTATAAATGTCCCATGGCAATTAACTTAAATTACTAACTGAAAGTAAATACAAACTAAAACTTAAATTAAAATAAATTAAATCGCAATAGTAATATTTAATATTAGATAGATAGATAGATAGATATATAGATAGACAGATAGATAGATAGATCAAATCAAGACAATCAAATATCTGCTTTTTATCACAGCATGTAATGTAGATAAATATTGAATAAAATATTACCGTATAATTGGTGCATATTTTTGTATGTTAACAAATACTGACATTGACAGCAAATGTTAAAGGGGTCATACGATGCGATTTCAATTAAACACATTTCATTACACCAAATACACAAAATAATGTTCTTTTTAGCAGCATCATATGACCCCTTTAATATTAACATGGGTTGCATTTCAGATTTTTACCCATGAAATCACAAATGGAGGACGTTTCATCTTTGACTCTGTTTTGACTAATTTTGGCACTGCATTTTGCAAGGTAGCCTACCTACAAGCTTTGTTAAAATGAAACTGATTATAGTACTTGGTGTTTTCCTCTGACATTAAGAACAGACTCATCAAGCCTCTAATTACTGTTGTGCTGTAAGGAATTTAACTCATTAATTCTTATAATGATTGAATTAGTTTAGATCTCATGACGAGTTGATTCAGTGGCATATCAGAGAGTGTCCGTTCATGATAGAAATCCCTACATTACTAAAAAAAAACTAGGGCTCAGTTGGAGAACAGTACTGACTCTTGTTGGCCTGCAGTGATTGATATTTAGCTGTAATTTGAAGGTCAGCTCCCAGTGGGCATTTTACTAAACGTACAAGAGATGTCATTATTCACCTTCTTAACTCACACTGGTTTGTCCAAGAGAATTGCCACGTCATGCTTTAGGAAACTACCCACCTAAATTCAAAAGAATTCATTTGGAAATACTGGCTTGTTTGTAACACAACAACAAACTGGTAAAGTTGCTGTAAATTAGCATTTCCTCTTAGGCTGCTATCCATCAAAAATCCATTCAAATGATGGTCTTCAGTTAAGTCAAACACACTTTGCTAAACAATAGAAGAGATACACATGCATAAGTGTTTGAGGGATAACAATCACTCATACCTTTCAATCACTTAATTTGACTTTCATGGACTTAGTAAAGGGCTTGGTGACAAACAGGCCATGAGGTATGTTTCTGTGGCGTATCTAAACACCCTGAAGTCCAAACATATTTAAATTGCAGTTTTCACTCTTACAGCATAAATTGTGAGAGCCTTGACTTCTTTAAGTCCTTAGGGTTCAGTCTGGCAGAACTTATATGGAACTTTATTAAAAACAACTCTCTCCTCTTTCAACACATCTATACATGCAGACTGAGAGCAACGTTTACTTTTTATGGCACAATAAACATTTATTTCAGTCCATGAAACTGTATTTTACCATTTTTTTTAATAAAAAATACTTTTTTGTCCATACACTAATTACATTATTTAGCTATTTTTCTATGCAAAAAGCACAAGTCGTGTTGCTTGCAGCACAATATACAGGATGAGTATGCATCTCTTGCTGAAACTGAATCAGTCACAAATTCATTGTGTTGACACATCAGTTTTGGAGAAAAATAAACATTTTCTAGGCATCCTAGAAAAATAAATTCTATCTCAAATTTTTTTTTTTTTCTTTTCACTCTAATTTTCTTTTTCTTTATTGCACACATAATTTACCAGTTTCGGTTAAATATAAACCATGTATTATGTTCTGTTTCCTAATAAAGTTATGGGTGAGTAACACTTATTTTATTTAGTCACCAAAATCAGATTTTACTTTTATTTGGCACTTGACAAGTAATTTAAGTCTTGTTGAGACTGTGAAAAAAAGAATGTTATGAATAACAATGATCCAAAAGACTGGAATTAAATACAAACTAAAACGTATGTAAAACTAAAATAAAAATTAATTAAATATCTGTAGTGATGTAACGTTGGTTTTGGGTGTTGGTTTATGTTCATGTTTTCATGTCTTTTATTTATTTATTTTTTCATAGTCATGGTTCCTGTCATGTCATGTGTTTCCCTTGTGATACTGCTATTGGTTCCTTTGGTCAATGTGTCGTGTTGTGGTTGTTTTAGTACCTGTCCAAGCCAGAGCCTCTCCATGTCATGACCGCCACGCCTGAATCTTCAGCCAAGGTGGCCGCCACGCCAGAGCCTCAACCTAACATGGTTACCACTCCAGAGTCTCGACCCATCATGGCTGCCGCGCTAGAGCCTCCAGCCAATATGGCCGCCACTCCAGAATCTCCCGTTGTCATGGACGCCACACTGGAATCTTCAGCCATCATGGACACCACTCCAGTGTTTCCAGGTGTCATGTACAGTGCATCTGAGGCTACAAGGGCGATTCCTAGGCGTTTGAGACTGGCTTCCAGTTTAGAGGACAATCCGCTTACATCTGTGCAAACTGCTGACATCTCTACAGTGGTGTGAGGTCTGAGGGTCTCTGAGGTGGTCCCGCTGTCAGTCGCACTCCCTGTTACAGCGATGGCCATTTTGTGTGTTTGGGCTGCACACTGCTCTGCAGTCCATGAGTCTGCTCCAGAGCCCGCTTCAGTCCATGAGTCAGCTCTAGAGCCCTCTCTAATCCATAAATCCGCTCCAGGGCCTACTCTAATCTGTGAATCCGCTCAAGCCCCAGAGTTCAGTTTTGTGTTGGAGCCAGCCTGTGAGTTTCCTGCCGGTTTTTTTTTGACCACAGTGATCACAAGGAAACCCTCTACCAGTCATGTTATGGCCAAAGAGGTTGTCTCTGAGCTCTCAGCCTGCCCTTTCATGGCCAAAGAGGCCATCTCTGAACTGTCAGCATGTCCGGTTACGGCTGGGGAGGATGTCCCTGAACCTCTTGCCTGTTCTGTCACGGCCATGGAGGCTGTCTCTGAATACCCTACCTGTCATATCATGGCTATGGAGGCCACTCACAAACTCTCTACCTGCCATGCTATGGCCACTGAGGCCGTTCAAAGAAATTCTGCCTGTCATGTCACTGCCTTGGAGACCGTTCACAAACCACCTACCTGTTCTGTCACAGCCAGGTGGTCTGTCCATGTCTCTGCTTGCCATGGCCTCCTGACCTGTGGTGGTCTTCTGCTTCACCAGCTTCACCTTGGTCACCTGCTTTGCTCTGGTCTCCTGCTCCCTAGTGGCCATCTGCTCCACCGTGGGGATTCTCAGTCCCGCCTGCTCCACACTGGTGGTCTTTGGCTCTGCCCTGGCTTCGTGCTCTCCTGGCTCCACCCTAGTCTCTGACTACGCCCTGGTTCCCTAATCCTTCATGGTTGCTCCATGGACCAGGCACTGCTTCATGGTCCAGGCACACCTCTGCTCCACAGTCAATGGTTTCTGCCATTGCTCCACAGTCAATGGTTTCCGCCGTTGCTCCACGGTCCAGGCCCTCCACTGCTCCATGGTTCAAGCCTGTCTTTGCTCCACAGTCCAGGTCCACCATGGCTCCACTGCCCAGGTCTGCCATTACCCCATGGTCCAGGTCTGCCTCTGCTTAATGTTCCAGGCCCGCCATTGATCCAGGATCCTGTTCCAGTTCCACTTCACGGACATGGCCCTCCATCCTGCCCCCAAGGCCACCTCCAGTCCTTCACCCTCCTGGACCTTTTTGTTTGTTTTTGGAGTGGGTGTTTCACTAGGGCATCAGGTGCAACCCTTAGAGGGGGGAATATATAACGTTGGTTTTGAATGTTCATGTTTTTATGTCTTTTATTTTTTTTTATTGTATTAATAGTCATGGTTCCTGTCATGTCATGTGTTTCCCTTGCCCTCATGTGATACTGCTATTGGTTCCTTTGGAGTGGTGTATGTTGTGATTGGTTGGTTTATGTCATGTGACCCCTATTGTTTGGTGTGTGTATATAGCCATCATGGTTCATTGTCCATTGTCTAGCTTTGTACTGCGTAACCTGCTGAGTGAGTTTTGTTTGTCATGGTCATGTCAAGATCTAGTTTAGTTCATGTCTTCTGTTTTGTATCACATTTTGTTTTTTTGTTTTTCTGTTTTGGTTCATTAATAAAAGCTCTGCATAGGTTAATCATTCTCAACTTCAGTGGGACTTGTTTACAAGTGAAATTTAAAAAATGTCAAGAAATGACAAAAGCTCATACCAAAATGACTAAAAATTTAACAAATATAAAAATGTAACTCAAAATATAAAAATAAAAGCTAACTAAAAAATATTGATAAAAACTATAATAGAATATAATAATACTAAAATAACACTGCCAAAAGACACTGCTTGCACATAAAAAATAAATAATAATAATAACAATAATAATAAACTAAAAAAATGGTATAGTAGTAAAAAAGTGTAAAGTATAAAACAAAGTGTAACTGTAAACTCACTGATGAACTTTGAATAGCATGCACTGTGGAACACCCTCATAAGGTGCATTTATACTGGGACTCCTGAATGAGAAGTTTTGCCAATTTGAAATGGCTCAGTGGATTCTAGAGGAGTGTCATTTACTCCCCCTCTCTGCACAGCTGCTGTATGCTAGTGCAAATTAAAAATGCTCATAGGCATATTTTATCATGCTACTCCACACCTAAAATTAGCTTGGGTCAAATACAGTTCCTCTCATTTGCCTCTTCTAAGCTGAGCTCTGGAGTTAAGACTCTTCTGACTGTGATTAAGTTTTCTCTTCATTCTTCCTGAAGTTCCCTACGTACATGAGAGACCTAAAGCATTGCTAAAGGACCCTGCAGAGCAGATGTGCTGCCCACCTGCTACATAAGCACTAATTCTGTTTCATTTGCTTCACCCCTTCTTCATCATCTTCCTCCTGTTTCTCAGTCTCTCTTGGAAGCTTTGGATTCTCAGAGCAGGTGATGTGTGCCAGACGCCTTTACACACACTTACTTTTGCCCTTCCTCCATGAAGAGAGAAGCAGACATGTGGAGGACATTATGACATCTGGCCCTTAAGTCAAGAACTGACATGGCTGCAAAGTCTTAGCGAGATGACAGCTAAGGCTAAAATACTTAACCACTTTCCATTTTCAAATCTAGTAGATCTTTTTAATTTCAAATGTACTGCTTGTAGTTTTTCCATTTGATTTGAATTGCATATATATCTTATCATATATCAGATATCACATGTATCTTCTTGACAGTTTATGCAGAGCTTGAGCCATTGAGCTGCCACATTTTTCTAAGGTGGGATGTAAATACAAAAAAATTAATTTGGTTTTGAATACTTGAATAGAAGTGAAGGTAAATAGATTTGACTCGCTGTCCATAATGGATCCCATACAAACTGCAGTAGGAGTGAGGTACACAACCGTTCAAAGAGTCGATAAGTTTCTTAAGCAAAAATGTAGTAACATTTTTTTTATATTATACCATTTTAAATAACTATTGTATTTTAATATATTTTATTTAATATATGTAATTTAATATGTTATTTATTATTTAATAATGTTGAAAGAGTTTTTTTCATGATTCTTTGATTAATAAAAAATTCAAAAGAACAGCATCTAATTGAAATCAAAATCTTGTTTTACATTATAAATATATTCACTGTCACTTTTGATAAATTTAATGCATCCCTAAAAAAAAAATCTTACTGACCCCAAAATTTTGAACAGAAGTAAAAGAACTCCAATCAATCAATCAATCAATCAATCAATTAATCAGCAGAATAATACAATTAATTAAATATAGAATAAATAACAGAAATAGATGTTAATAAAACATTATATTTAATAATAATAAAAACATAAGTAATACATATTATTAAAAATAATAAATAAAAATAATAATTAATTATATGCATAATAATAATAAATATTTATTATACCGTGGCTAC
Organism: Sinocyclocheilus anshuiensis; assembly: GCF_001515605.1. Lineage (NCBI taxonomy): Eukaryota > Metazoa > Chordata > Actinopteri > Cypriniformes > Cyprinidae > Sinocyclocheilus > Sinocyclocheilus anshuiensis. Next base: position 46,602 of record NW_015546044.1, on the reverse strand, counting down.
ACACAGTTGAATGCTCAACAGGTGTCCACTGAGGCTTTTTACTCAATGATTTATCTTTCTTGCTATAAAGACACTCTATTAAGTCGGGTCATCAATTACAACCTGATTGGCTGAGTGGAATGTTTATGGCTTCCTTTTACAAAACGAAGTTGTTCATAATGTATCATATCACCTCCCAAAATTTACTTCTTCAGACCATATGCTCAGGAATTTTGGAGTTTCACATCACAGAAAAAAAGCACTTTTTTCAAGCCTTTCTGAAAAATTTCCAATTTACAGCTGTTGTAACACAAACATATTCTTCATCATGTTCCGCAATCTTTAAATAAAACATTGTTATGAAGAAGAATGGGTCCTTGTGTTAGTTGCTGTACTACAAACAATATATGTTAAACAGGCTCTGCTGGTTTTAGATAAATGATGCTATGGTTCATTTAGGAAATCATTCTTCTGTGGATTGTTGATTTGAAAAAGCCATATAAAGCTTGAAATAACACATAATATTACGCCCTGGGATTTGCAGATTATGAGAAGACCAGTGCTTTGGAGAAGAATACCAAAATTCAGCACGACTTGCAAATGAGCTCAGACACATCTTTGGGAAATAGAACGCTCTGCATAGAAACTAACCATAAAAGAGGTTCAAAATAAAATATAATCTCACTCTTTGGTACTTGACAAAGTCCCTGTTGAGAGGGCAAGTTTGATGGACTATGAGGTTTTTATTCAGGCATTCAAAAACAAAATGAGTGCACTAGCACACAGTTGAAATGCATCAGTGTTCTTTCGCCAGTTCAGTAAAAGGACCCTTTGAACCTCACACTTCCTCACATCTCCAGGTCACTCTAGGAAGCTGACTCTGAGAGGAAATAGTGTTTTTGCCAGGTTTATCAGCACCTTCTCCTCTCGCTGTGCTTGTTCCACTTGAAGGATTGGGATGAATTGAGAAGGGACATATTGGAGGGTCAAGTGCAGGAGCACACAATAGCTGAGGAACAGTGCCAGCAATAAGCTGCAGTGTGTAGCGAGGGAGCAGAAAATGTCATGAGAAGGGGGAAAAAAATCATTTGGCTTGAATTAATTTCATCCAGCCATCAAATATGAGAACTTGTGCGTGAGGCTTATTTCTCAATGCATTCAATAAAGATTGCGGTGGAAAGTTTACTAAGTATGCAACCCACTATTAAATATTTAACAGGAAACAAATGTAAAAAAGATACTGATATACTAGTAATATGATTACTGTGTTGTGAGCTTGTCCACTTTAGTAGTTATTGGTATATGGTTATAGCAATGGGTGAAGAAAAGTTTTTCAAAACTTTAAATCAACTGAACCAACTGCTTCAGAAAGTGAATCACTGTTTCAAAGCACTATACGCTAAAAGCATCAACAACAGCGCACCAAAAATGTTCAATGGCAAAACTACTGTGTATTCCAAATGTTTTCTTGAAACTTTGTCATATTAATGTGATTATTGTGTTGTGAGCTTGTCCACTTTAGTAGTTATTGGTATACAGTTATAGCGATGGGAGAGGCCAAGCTTATTCGAAACTTTAAGTCAACTGAACCAATTGCTTCACAAAATGATTAATTGTTTCTAACTGCTTTAACCCCATATGCTAATAGCACCAACAACAACGCACCAAAAATATGTTCATGACATGTTCCAGAAAACTATATTCCAAATGTTTTCATGAATTTTTAATGTATAATATCAGTAAATGAGATTTAAGATCCACATATGTAGTACTTTAATCTGATTTAAGATCAAGAGAACGCATCTTCAGCAGGGGTGTGAAGTAACGAATTACAAATACTCACGTTACAGTAATTAAGTAGTTTTTATCAGTAATTGTACTTCTTTGAGTAGTTTAAAAATTGTGTACTTTTACTTTTACTTGAGTACATTTTAAGTGATGTATCGGTACTTTTACTCCACTACTTTCCTCCGTTTGTGGTCGTTACATGCTTATTTTAATTTTATTTTTATCCAT
>NW_015546044.1:20834-42335 GCF_001515605.1 Sinocyclocheilus anshuiensis | reverse complement strand
CTTAACTAACGATTGTCAGCAGGATCCTATTTGTATCATTTATAAAAGAACGTTCGTTTCAAAGTGTAATCTTTAAACATAGTGTTGGGATCACTGGAGATCACTGTCATATGCAACTTTAAGTAGTTCGAGCTGTGCTTTTTCTGAATGCTTCATTTTCTCCGCTCTGTTCAGCTTGCAGTGTAACTGCAGAAATGCACTTATCTGTCAGCGACTGACCATCAGAAAGAGGGCCATTTTCTGTCTGGCTGCAAGGACCCATAAGAACCGACCTGACCGTGTTCTTTGTGCTTTATTCCACTTCCACATTATTCCACTTCACTTCACTTTTATTTATTTCCAGACTCAAGGTCCATTAGTAAAAAAACACACAATACAACAACACATTAAAAAAGGCAGTTAAACCAATGCTTTCTCACAGGTGACCAGGGGTGTGAAGTAACGAATTACAAATACTCACGTTACAGTAATTAAGTAGTTTTTTTATCAGTAATTGTACTTTAGTTTAAAGTTTAAAAATGGTGTACTTTTACTTTTACTTGAGTACATTTTAAGTGATGTATCGGTACTCGCTATTTTCTATTTTCCTCCGTTTGTGGTCGTTACATGCTTATTTTAATTTTATTTTTATCCATCAACGTGATTGGACTTTTCTGGCTGAAAAGTGTGAAAATAGATTTCATGGAAACGTCTCCAGTTTACATATGTAACCATGGCTCCCCGAAGGGAACGAGACGCTGCGTCCGAAGACACTACGGGAACGCCCCCAGCGTGACCGTGCTCTGAATCACATGTGTAATCAGTCCGATGGAAGGGCGAGACGTCATAGGCGGGTGACGTAGCGACCAGGAAGCTATAAAGGCACGTGAGGTGGAACCGGCTTGAGCTTCAAGGAATGAAGCAAGCGTTCGCAGGGATGCCGGAAGTATGGCTCTGAGACGCAGCGTCTCATTCCCTTCGGGGAACCATGGTTACATACGTAACCTGGAGACGTTGTCTCTGCGTATTAGGCTGGGATACAATAGAGTATTTTTGATGAAGACAAATGTATCGGAGTAAAATATCATGGTGTGTGATGCTGAACTATGAGTTTCTAATGGTGTTTGTATTTGCACTTTTCTACACATTCATATTTTGTGCAACAACAGCATGCTGTCTCAGTGGCCTTACATATGATTTTAAATGTATTTTTTCTCTTCAAGCATCAATTCAGTCACATCTTCCTCTAATATGTTAAGGTCAATTTCGGCTTTCTGCCTACTAAATGATTTAACATTTATTTTTACTTGAGTATATTTTTTCAGTACTCTTTCCACCACTGATCTTCAGTCAGTTGCTTCAGTCAGCACTGATGTAAAACAAAAGATTCATAAAGCTTCGGTCTTCATCCTTCAAACATGCTCATCACTAGTTCTCACTAGACCTGATTCTACTTCTTGTTTCAGGGTGATTTTCCACAAACGCTTTTGAGTTTCTTGCAATACATTTGTGGCAGGCAAGCAGCATTCTGTTAATTCGCTGGTAAATCCAAAGTAACAAAACATGAATAAAACAGCAAAGCTGGTATGTTCTTGTCCTGAATCATTTGGTAAACATGTGAAACGAGCCTGAGACTCACAAGCTTGAGGCAAAGTGGTGTCAGGAGAAGGACATTTGATGGGAATGGGTCCTGATTTATTATGATTTATTGAGGGGAAGTTGTGGCCTAATGGTTAGAGAGTCGGACTCGTAACCCAAAGGTTGTGGGTTCGAGTCTCGTACCGGCAGGGATTGTAGGTGGGGGGAGTGAATAACCAGCGCTCTCTTCCACCTTCAATACCACGACTGAGGTGCCCTTGAGCAAGGCACCGAACCCCCAACTGCTCCCCGGGTGCCGCAGCATAAATGGCTGCCCACTGCTACGGGTGTGTGTTCACGGTGTGTGTGTGTTCACTGCTGTGTGTGTGCGCACTTAGGATGGGTTAAATGCAGAGCACTAATTCCTAGTATGGGTAACCATACTTGGCCACATGTCACTTCACTTCACTTCACTGATGGAGCTGATATAAAATTTATTTGAGGAGCGTATGGGACATTGCCTAGATAAGAAAGGTAGACATGTCATATGTCACCTCTATTTGTCTCTGCAATTATTAGACCCTCTGTGGACACAGTAATTGCACTATTAAAAAAAAAAACCCGCAAAACTTTAGTATAAAAAATATGGCATCAACATTTTATATTTTGCATATTGAAATTACATTTACAGTATAAAAACATACATTTCATTAACTGATAAAATATACAAAAACTCTAAAATCTGTTATTCCTTAAAGGAATAATTCACCTGAAAATGTAGTCACCCTCAGGCCATCCAAGATGTGCATGAGTTTGTTTCTTCATCGTAACAGATTTGGAGAAATTAAGCATTACATCACTTGCTCGCCAGTGGATCCTCTGCAGTGAATGGGTGCCAGTCAGAATGAGAGTCCAAACAGCTGATAAAAACATCAAGTAATGGCAAGTAATCCACATGATTCAAACAAATCCATCAAGAAGTTTTTTTGTTTTTTTTTACTTCAAACCATTGCTTCTGGCTAAAATGTGAGTCCTCTGTCCACAATTTTTCTTTCTCCAAAAGTCGTCTCGTCTAAATAAGAAAAAAAATGCACAGTTCAAGCACCATTTACTTGCGAAACTAGTCCAAAACAGTTCTAAACAAATATTCTAAACAAACGTTCATGTTCATTTTAATGTGAGAGGACAACAGGGGATGGACTTTTCAATGGACTCACATTCATATTTTGACCAGAATTGCCGGTTTTAAGTTGAAACACCTTAACAATGCATTTTCTTCTTACAAACACACATCTTTTCACTTCACAAGACATTAAGACATGATGGACTGGAGTCATGTTTTGGATTACTGTGTTTTTATCAGTGGTTTGGTCATTCTGACAGCACCCATTCACTGCACAGGATCCATTAGTGAGCAAGTGAAGTAATGCTACATTTCTCAAAAATCAAAATAAGTTTCAATTAAAAAAAAAAAACATCTACATCTTGGATGGCCTTCTTCCTGTATCTGAAGAAATAAACTCATCTACATCTTGGATGGCCTGAGGGTGAGTAAATTTTCAGCATATTTTCATTTTTGGATGAACTCTTCCTTTAAAAACACAAATGGTAAAGCAAAAGCCATGTGATGAATCAACGTTTCTGAATACCCTGCCTGTCATATCACAAGTAGCTTTTCCACAAGGTGAGGTACGTACTACAGAAATACATAGTCATAGAAGATGCACAAATACTAGAGAAGATTAGTGTGTGTGTGTTTGTGTGTGTGTGTGTGTGTGTGTGTGTGTGTGTGTGTGTGTGTGTGTGTGAGAGAGAGAGATAATGGAAGTCCTCATTGGTGATAGCAGAGATGGTCTGGTGATAGGGTAGACCAGATCAACTCTGCTTGTGTTCACATGCATTGTCGAGATGAGAGGTAATGTAGTGCTCCTCCTGGGTAGTGTGATTTATATAGTGTCATTATTAATAACCCAGACACTGACGCTTTGACTCTGAGTGGCAAAGTAAAGTATCAGCAACATGTGAGAAGTGGCGGAAAAACAGTAATGAAAAAAAGCAAAGGTACGCTAAAGATTAAAATATCGAAGTGTCTGTACTGTGTAACGGTGTGAACGGCCCACTTCGAGCACTCTTTATTGCTGTCATGTGATCCATCTTACCATATTCATGTTCAGAAATACAATGTAATTTTCCATATAAAAGATTCATGCTGCACTTTAACACAAGTTAATACAGTTTTAATGTATTCATATGCTACACATTCAGATTTTTTGTCAATTCAAAGTTGGCTTACCTTTTTTTTTTTGCTTCCTTGCCACTCTTAGCATTCATGGCAGTGACATGAAGATGGAAAGAAACCGAACATGTTTAAGAAATTCTTTTCAGAAAATTGTTACTGTGGAATTAACTTGAATCATCAGAGTCAATAATTTTTGCGACATTAATATATTTTTTCCCAATAGAGATTAACCTTCATAAATAGACAGATATATTTTTCGTCCTTGTCAAACACATGATCCAAAGTGAATACAATACTGCTGTTCGACTCTATGACATCATAAAAGCAGCAGAATGTTCAAGTATGAATCAATTACCAATAACTGTATGATCGTACAACTGAAGTCAAGCTGTATTCTATTGGACCTGTAGAATTTTAAATAAGGCAAACTATTGATACCGAGATCTTTTCAGCATGTGTTCCAAACACTTTAACACTAATTAAGTTGGCTTGAGAAAGTTATTATTATTCTTCTGAGATTAAATTTTCTGACTTTATCTCCTCCTAGAGCTTTCAAGCTAGAACCACAAACTCAACCCAGATCTTCAGATTGTTCTGACTTGGGTTTCTATATCTTTTCAGACTGATGCGACATGATTTTCATAAAAAATGAAGATTTTTTTTTTTTTTTTTTTAATAAAGATACTTTAAACATCAAACTACTTCAAACTGAAAACCTTCAAACTTCTAGCTTTTAAAAAGTTTTCAAACTTTCTGGTCTGGCTTTCTCAAGCCAACTTCAAAATTTGTCTTGATAAACTTTTTTATCTAGTTATTTGTTGTTATACCTTTTGAAATTAAGGATTCATTAAAATATATCTGCACAGAAAATAAAATGCACATATTTATAAAGTTTTTTATTTTTTATTCATTTTTATTTTAGTAAATAATTTCCGATTACATCATCATCGACGGTTTCGGTCAAATCGGTTAAAACTGTTCACAAAACCTTTGAGCAATTCATTCAAGAATCAGAATCAGTGCTAATGAATCTTGAGTCATCAACTCACTGAACCAAGAACAGTTTTTTAGACATTTTTTTAGACATGTTTGGCTCATTTCACAATAAGGTCATGTCATGGCCACAACGCCTGAGTCATCAGCCAAGGTGGCCGCCATGCCAGAGCCTCTCCACGTCATTGCCGCCACCCCAGAGTCTCGACCTGTCATGGCCACTACACCAGAGCCTCCGGCCAACATGGCCGCCATGCCAGAGCCTCATCACGCCACAGCCGCCATGCAAGTTTCCCCTAATGATTTTTTTTGGGGGTGGGGCGGGGGGGGACTATAGGACACAAACTCCTGCAGACGTGGAGCTTGGGCCAAGACAGATGAGACTAATTGCCAATGTTATGGATCCACATTTGAGTTCAGTGTGAGCAGATCTGGTACAGATCTGATCCCAAGTCTGGGAGTCCCTGAGTTCTTGCTACTGTCATCTGCGCTTCCTGTGATGGTAGCTGCTATTTTGTGTGTTTGTGTTGCACACTGCTCTCCAGTCCATGAGTCTGCTCTAGAGCCCTCTTCAGTCCATGAATCCACTCCAGAGCCCACTCCAGTCCATGAGACCTCTCCAGAGCCCACTCAAACCCCAGAGCTCAGTCCCGTGTTGGCACCAGCCTTGTGTTTTGACCACAGTGATCACAAGTAAACCCTCTACCAGTCATGTCAAGGCCAAAGAGGTCCTCTCTGAACTCACAATCTGCCCTGTCATGGCCAAGGAGGCCATCCCTGAACTCACAATCTGCCCTATCAAGGCCAAAAAGGCTGTCCCTGAACTCTCTGCCTGTCCTGCCATGGCCAAGGAGGTCATCCCTGAACCCCTTGCCTGTCCTGTCACAGCCATGGAGGCCGTCTCTGAATACCCTGCCTGTCATGTCACGACTATGGAGGCCACTCACGAACTCTCTGCCTGTCATGCTACGAGGATATTCAAGGATATTCTGCCTGTCATGTCGCGGCCATGGAGGCCGCTCACAAACCATCTGCCTGTTTTATCACAGCCAGGTGGTACATCCATGAGGTGGTCCGGCCCACCTCTGCTTGACAGTCCTATACTGCTCCACGGTCCAGGCCCGCTACTGCTCCATGTTTCAGGTCTGCCTCTGCTCTACGGCCCAGGTCCACCTCTGCACCATGGTCCAAGCCTGCCACTGCTCCACGGCTCATGGTCTTGCCCCCTGCTCCACGGTCCAGGCCCGACTCTGCTCCTCGGCCCTGGCCCGCTTATATTGCCCTCATTTTTCATTGTCAATTGTCTAGCTTTGTTCTCTGTATCATCTGCCCAGCTTTTTAAATGTCAGGCCTGAAGGTGTTTGAATAAAACATCAGCCTGCCTGCTCAAGTTCATCTTCAGCTCAGCTTTCAGAGCCATGGGCCATTTCCTAGCACTGACCTCTATCCACATTAAGAGTCTGAGAAGTGTCACTTAAAACCCACCTTCTCTTCAAGCGACCCTTCAACAGCCATCCCAAAGAGCCACTTTACACAAACAAACAACGAGACCTTGACCCCTGCCCCACTTGACAGTCATTGATAGTTCATAGATACATAAATAAATGTGTTTATTCATTATTCGCGAACAAGCTCATCTTCACATGCATCTGGTTAATGATAAACAGACCATGTGTCTCTAAATTTAGGATGTTCTCTGTAATGATGGACAACATGGCCAGTGTAGCCAAATCTCATTACCTCTCTCTGGTCTAAGGCAACTGTGCATGTTAGCGCAGCGTGAGCTCACTGCTAATGATTGGTAGGGTTGGGTATCGAGAACCTATTCCATTTTAGAACCGGTTCCAAATTTCCAAGAACCGGGTATTCCATAAGACACATGCATTTCAAGTATGTGAGTATCTTTCGTAATTTTAATGAGGATTAAGCTATATTTTATTTATGAAAAGAAAGCTATGCAGTGTTTTTAAACTTTGATTTCAATTGGAAATCAATTGAATCCGTACATTCCGTACATTCACACATCACGCTCCGTACATTCACACATCAGATAGCATCTTTTAAACTTTGATTTCAATTTCTGTACCTGAAATTTGTTCAGTTGTATTTATTTATGCTATTGCTAATTGATTTGTTTGTTCCTATTTTATTACTGACTGCTTACTTGTCTTTAACAATTTAATGTTTGAAATATTATATTAGTCTAGTTGTTTCTGCTGTGGTATTTTTGTTAAAACCATAGGCAAATGTTCCTCTTGTAGGCCTAAGTGTTCTGTAGGCTGCTGATTTTTGCTCATGTTATTCAGCTGCAACAGAATGCTTTGTAAAAAAAACAATAAATGTTTGACATCTGAATGTTTGACCACTTTTTTTTTTCATTATTGGGATTGAAACTAGGAATCTATAAGTATCGGAATCGATAAGCAGAATCTGAATCCATAAAATTCAAACGATACCCAACCCTAATCATTGGCCATGGCCCAGCCGCTCCGTACATTCACACATCAGATAGCATCTGTGCAGAGGTGAATTAAGTGCAATGTGGGATATTTCTTCAGTGCTGAAGAGAATGTAAGAATATAACTTATTTTGTTTTGAACACTATACTGTACATATTTCCAATTTAGTTACATACATTTTTTCTGTAAGCTTTTCAAAGAAGCATAATGAAATATGTCCTTACAATAAGTGACAGTATTCAGTGTATTAAATGACTACTTTTTTCTTTATGTAGAAAGGACTCATTTTGTTCACCTTTTCTTTGTTTACACTACAGTTTAAAGTTAAGGGTTAGTAGGATTTTTTAAATGAATTATTACTTTTATTACTCATATTTATTCCAGCTGGAACTGAAAACCCTAATTCCTTCTGTGCTCTTCTATTATACTCGCATCTAATATTTTCCCTGCTTAAAATAAAGTATTCGTATTAATGGGAACAATGGCACACTGAAACCTAACAAAAATGTATGTGGTGCAGAAAGATCTGTCAAATGAGAATTCAAATTCGTGAGCTGGTTTCTCACCATCACTTCTGTTTCTTGAAACAAGCTAGAGTGGGTCGACTGAGAAATAGATTTCTGAATCAGAAGTAGAACTAAGAATTGAGAAGTTTTCAACATTATATATCCATGCATCTAACTATTTTGAACTTTCAAGTCCATTCAAATAATATTAACAAGTGCACATTTGTGAGTACAAGTTTGTGGTTGATGCTTTATCTAGGGATCATCATTTTATCGCCTTTAGATAAGAAAACATAAATTCTCTCATTTTGTAGATGTCCAACTTTTTCCCTCCTGAAATGCATTAGGAAATTAAAACTTATAAATGTCAAAACAGCAATTAGCTGATATATTCATGATGTGAGTCATGGGGAGAGTGGATACAGACGGGCCATTTGCAGTGCTTAAGGAAATAAAGGTTATTAAAATGCATTTCTAAATGAATTGTGATCATTGGTTTTCTGCACTGAAATTATAAATGGCAAACTCTGATGTGAATCATTGTGAGCACAACATCTGCTGAGGGACTTACTGTACTGTGCATTTCAATTAGCTTGGTCTAAAGGACCCTGTTATATTGCCATCTCTCTGTACGCTACTTGCAAAGTGTCTTATTTTTCAACTAAAACATGAATCTAAACGCAATGTTCCCCTTTTTCCTGACATTTTGATTGACGGTTGGTGATGTAGTGAATTTGAAGTTGACAAGCCCAAGGCTCTATGTACCCATTCAGTTGATAGAGCTACTTCATTCCATTCTTTTTCTCATCTCTCAGCACACCGCAATGGAGACACTCAAGCACGACAGAAGAAAAATAACTTTTATTCCATAATACAGTTTCCGTGCGTCGGTTTCTCTCTCCTCCCGCCTCCTCCCGTCCTCACACAGGAGGGAGCCAGTCAACAAGTAGCCAGGGGTCATACCAACAATTTTATTTGCTCTTCATGTTCGCTCCTAATACATATGCTATTGGAAAAGGAGAGTTTAAAAAGAGAGCTAAATAAATAATTAATCCTATTAACTCATGGCCTGCATTTCCCGTCGGAATCAAATATTTATTTTGTGCCCTGGGTCAAGTCTGTGCCTTGCTTTAATAGATTCTGTCACAATTCTTTATGCTTTTCCCTAAGTTCTCTTTGAGGTGGAAGAAGAAGGAGACGCCTCAGCTGTCAGAGTTGAGCTGGAGACTGAGCTTTAATTATACTAAAGCTTCAAGACAGTAGGTTATTAATACATTTGAAAATTTAACTTTTTTTACATATTTACTTGTATTATCATATTTACAATATCTATATATGTTCTACTGCTATAGGATCATTAGCTAATCATGTATTTGTTTGCAGCAGATTTTATTTAGCAGATTTTTTGCATGAAATAATATCAAAAATAATAAATTACTAAAGTAAATGTCATTAAATCATTTTTTGAAAATACAGCAGAACTAGGGATGGACTAATATTAAAATTCGGTCTGATACGGATAAGCCAATAATTACTTTCATGTTATGGTCCATAACTGAACTGGAAGATATCCTATACTATTCTATTATATATTATTTTATACTATTTTGTCAAAATAAATTACAAATAAAACACTAAACCTAAAATAAATCTAATTTAAATGCTAAATGTGAATTTAGTTCCCATAACATGTACAGTATGAAAAATGGAAATTCATTTTGAGATTTGATAAGATTTGTTATTAAATTATTAGTGTTTTGAAATATTACCTTTAAATGAACATTCGGTTCAAGATACGGTAATTAAAACAAGGGAAAACTGATACTTATAAAGAAAAAATAAATCTCCAATATCAGCTAAAAACCGATATGGCACCGATATTGTGCATAATGATGTATTGGGGAAATTCAGCTTTGCTGTCACAAGAATAAATTACATTTTAAAATATATTCAAATAGAAAACAGTTATTTTAAATTGTAAACTGTTTTTACTGTATGTTTTATTAAATAAATGCAGCTTTGGTGAGCATAAGAGACTTCTTTCAAAAACATTAAAAAGCTTATCAGCCCCAAACTTTTGAACTGCAGTTTAATTCATATTTTATCTGTAAACAGATCCCTGATTATGTCTGCTGCACATAAACACATCTAGATTACGTTTTCACATGCATCACCAAATCATCCTGTCGATATGGCAGAATGCACTGTGAACAGATTGTATTGTTGGTTTCCTTTCCCGAAATGACACTTCAAAGCACAGTTGAGGAGCCCTTTTTCGAGCTGATCTCGGCCCCCTCTAGCCCTCCATGTAAAACGAACACTAGGAGTAGGCATTATTGCTCCACTTGCATCCTCTTGAGAAAGACCCCTCCTTTTGGAATGACAACAGCAGAATGCATATGCCACAGTTGGTACTCTTTTATATGTAAATATGCTGTTAGAAATAATAAGCTCGAGTAAAATGAAATGGAATCAAGGTTGAACAAATTAAGTGGATGATTTACCATGATATAACATTCAGTTCATTAAGTGTGAATGTAATTAACATCAGAATCTAAGAGGCGAGATGAAAAACGACTGAAATAAATGAATACAATATATTCTTCTTCTTTTTGCATATGCAGCATAAGAAGACACCCCCACCACAAAGAAAGACCCTAGACTTTGAAGTGCTAATAGGTTAGATCATTACCCAGCCAACGCTGACAGATTCGCAGATGCATTTGCAACATGTTCTTTTTGTTTCAGCAGCATTATCGAGCCCATTCTGATGGTCTTCCAGCCTTTTTTACCCTCATTTGTTAGTGCACATATCATTAACAGATTTGTGATGCCTTATGAGCAAATATCACACGATTCCCTCATCAATCGCCCTTTTTTCCAGCCCTTCATTCAGCCATCTGTTTGAGACAACGGCATAAAAGTCACCTCGCAATAGTTATGACTGACATGCATAAGAAGTTGCGACAAAAACAGCATGATAAGAGAGAAAAGGGAGAGCAGAGTGAAGACAAACTCCCTATCAGATCTGTAATACAAATACACAGCTTCTATTTGGTTCTAGAAACATGGTGTGCTGTTCCTCGAGTGCCCCCTGCTGGCAACAAGCAACATTTCGCCTGCAAACATGATTAGAGTGACAAGAAACATGCTACATGTAAACAAACAAACTGAGAGAGAATGCAAAAAACAGTCTCATTCGAGGTCAGGAGTCTCTGCTCTGCTGAGCCATCAGTATCACACCGTCCCCTGGATTCATTATGGCACGTCCCTGACTTCACCTGTCTTCACATCCGGTCCGCTATGTGGAACTGAGGCCAGACAGAGATTTATGTGTGGAAACTATGCACACCCTCCATACTGAACTTGCTTTCTTCTCCTCTCTCTTGCTCAAGGAGATGATAAATTCTTGGAAGTGCTCAAAGGCTGTCAGAGTAGGGCATCGCATTTGCACACTGAACCAAGTTGGTATTATGATAGAGTCAACAAATAATACACGCTCCAAGCCGAGGTTCATACCTGCTCTAAACCGGGATGAGCCAGCTGTCCAGATCTCTCTTTAAACCCAAATATGATGGAACCCGCCCCCCCCCCGAAGCTTAACCCTCATTTCACCAGCAGTAATCTATCACAGCTGCTGCTGGGCCCGCAAATAAAGTTGTGCTAGTTGTTATGGTGCATGGGAAATGTCTTTATCTCTACATACCTTGCCGTATATTTCTGGCAAATGGCTGGCAAATCCATGCAGAATCTCATGTGAAAGAGCACAGCAGGTAAGTCTTCTCGCTCTCTGGCCACAGATGAATGGGGTTGTAGACCAGAGCATTAAATCATGACAGTAGTAGCATGGCTAAGTGCTGAGTATGAACACAGGTCAGCAGGCCAAGAGAGCCAGCCTCTGAGAAATGTTTCATAGGAACAGCAGGAAGGGCCTTTATTGAATGATTCTTCAAGCGATTGGCATAAAAGTGTGGGGCTAATATAGACTCTTAACACGCTGCATAAATGGTCAGCCTTCCACAGCAGCTTAAAACCAAACCTGCTGCTTTTGCAATTATGAAAATGGCAGAGTGCAAGCGTAAACAACACCACAGTAATTACCTCATAGTGGATTTGAGGCTGTTTCCTGCATCGCGTCCCAGCAGAGCTCTCACCGCTGCTAAATCTCCAGCACCACCTGGGTTGTGAATGCGAGTTTGCAGGCTGTATTGAATGCAATAAAAAGAAGCGTACTGCAAAATAATGCCAAGAAACATCTTTCTGTTGAGCTGTTGTCACAGGCTGCAACATATGACTCCTCAAAACCAGATATTTTTAGTAAATCAAGAACATTCAGTGCGACCAGTGTAGTCTGATAACCAAACAAATTACTTTTATGAACAAGTTCTTTTTAGTGAATGAAAAACATGCATGCTATGAGTATAGTCTGATTCCCGAATGAATGACTGTTCTTTTTTAAGTGAATCAAAAACTTATAACATGACTCCCAAATGAATGACTCCTAAGAACCTGTTAGTGAATCAAAATCATAATATTTGACCAGTGTAAACTGACTCCTTTTAGCTAATCAAAAACATACACCACAACCAGTGTTGTCTGATTCACAAACAAATTACTCTTATGAGCTGTTTCTTTTTAGTGAATCAAAAAATACAGTCTGATTCCCAAATGAATGAGTAGTTTAATGAATAGTTCAAATAGATGACTTACCAGTTTGAATCAGTTGTCGAATCCTTCATTGAACTGAATCAATCAGACTGTTTCCTGAATCATTATCTGTCTTACATACTGATCTACAAGTTATATACAATAGGAATATTCAGTCATTACAATCTTGTACATGTTAAATGATAAACGTAAAGAATGATAAAAAAATGTGGAATCAAAAAGAAAGAAACCCGATACTAACTGAAAACGTCTCAGGTTACGTATATAACCATAGTTCCTCGAAGGAACTCGAGCTGCGTCGGAAAACGCTAGGGGAACGCCCTTCAGCGTGACCGGCTCTGAACCTCGTGTGTAATCAGACCAACAGATGGGCGAGACATCACGGACGGGTGACTTAATGACCAGGAGGCTATAAAAGCACGTGCGGTGAGACCAGCGTCAGCTTTTTGTCGCTTGCTGATGCGGCCATCTTTCTCTGAGGAGATTGATGTTGTTGCTGTGACTGAGCGTCTCGCGCGATCCCGTGGCAACGCTTATATTACATCATTCGGTTTTTGATGTGAATTCATTCCTGGAAGCTGACGCTGGTCTCACCGCACGTGCTTTTATAGCCTCCTGGTCATTACGTCACCCGCCCGTGACGTCTCGCCCATCTATTGGTCTGATTACACACGAGGTTCAGAGCCGGTCACGCTGAAGGGCGTTCCCCTAGCGTTTTCCGACGCAGCGTCTCGTTCCTTCGAGGAACTATGGTTATATACGTAACCTGAGATGTTTTCAGTCACTTTAGTATCGGGTTTCTTTCTTTTTGATTCCACAATTTTTTATCATTCTTTACGTTTATCATTTAACATGTACAAGATTGTAATGACTGAATATTCCTATAGGCCTATACTGTATAGAAGACTGGAACAGAATTCTTTATGAAAGACTGATTTGATGTCTGTTGTTTTATTACAAATATATATTTATAATGAAAGGTATGCTTATAAAACATACACCTGTTTCAGTGTCTGTTGTACTTTTATAGAGGTATTCTTTCTTAAACCCTTTACAAGCACTAGAATGGGAGAAGAAATCTCAGGAGAGCCGATGTTCCACTGGATGGAGAAGGAGGATAGGTTAGTGTTTTACGAGACAGACACTGGGATCAAACATCAACTACAAATGTAAGCATTGATCAGCCATTCCAGTTCATTGCATTTTACATTGGAAGAGCTTTGCTATACAGGGAAATAAAACATTTATGGTGCAATTTGTCTGTTTCACCAGACTAAACAAACAAAACGGAGACAGATTGAATGGCTACAATGACATGGGCACAAGCTGTCCAATGCTGAAGTTGTCCATAATTTTCATTGATGTGACTAGGTTGTTTGGATGATTTGGCTGTCAGTAAAGTCAAATGACCCATTTGTGAGAGTCTCTTCCTGCTTTTAGATGTCCACAGGCCGTATCATCATAGTGGTCATGGTCGCCATCCAGCTCGGCCCTTTCCAGTAGTACCATTTTATACTGTTATACCGTATCACATTGGAATTTCCAGAATAGTATATCCCATTGAGATTGGATGGACCACAAGCTTCAAACCACCACCCTGCAGGGACAAAAGGCAAGTGATTTCAGTTATGGACTGACCATTTGTACGACCTAATTAATATTCATCAGCCAGAACTATTATTGTATGTATTAATATTTGGAAAACTAAATATATAAATATAAACATTTCTATTTAGCTTTAATTATATATATATATATATATATATATATATATAAATCTCCAGTTTTAGTAATATTTGTATTTCAATGTCAACTTGTTTTATTTCAGTTAGCTGCCAAGGCAACATTTCTACATTTTTCATCTAGTATTTATATTATTAAAATATTTTAATTCAGCTTTCTTCGGTTAATAGTTTTAGTTTATCGTGAAAGAAGTAGTTCATCCAAAAATGAAAATTAGCTGAAAACTCAGGCCATCCAAGATATAGATTAGTTTGTTTCTTCATCAGAACAAATTTGGAGAAATTTAGCATTACATCACTTGTTCACCATTGGACCCTCTGAGTAAATGGGTGCCGTCAGAATGACTCCAGTCACCGTTATTGTGATGTTTTTATCAGCTGAACTCTCATTCTGTCAGCACCCATTCACTGCAGAGAATCCATTGGCGAGCAAATGATATAATGCTACATTTATCCTAAAGAAACAAACTGATCTACATCTTGGATGGCCTGAGGGTGAGTACATTTTCAGCAAATGTACATTTTTGGGTGAACTATTCCTTCAATAATAAGAACACTGAATATAGGCTTTGTAAATTCAGCCTCTGTCAGAGAGTATCTGCACAGGACTCTGCAGAGGTGCATCACACTGACTTGGTATTGAAATAAAATAGCAGATATGCTTTGCATTTGATCAAATATTTTTACACAACCTTCTCCTGTTTTGATTTATTCTAAGCAGCACACAAGGGATGGATTTATGGGTGTTTTGTGAGTTACCTTTACCTGTTGGAGGTAAGGAGGGAGCTTGGTTCCAGCACCTCTGATGTGTGGTTCTGCTTAACTTTAGTAAGTGTGTCTTTTTAAATTTGTTTTTAACAAGGTCCCTGATCACATCAGCCCAACAGAAGTCTGTGCACATTTCAGTGAGTATTGTTTGAGTCTAATGCACAACTGTATTGAACCCAACAGCAAACCTACCTGACTAACACTAGTGGCCCTTTGTGGGGGAAATAAAATGGTAAAAAAAAATGCATGATATGAAAAAACAGTTTTGGCCATATTTTGATTGGATCAGTTTCATTATTTAATTCAAGTAAATGTGAACTGCTGTTTTAATTAACAGATTACTCTACCACTACTTTCTCAGTTGCCATGGAAATACCTGATACTTTAACATTATTTTAGTTTTTCTCTTGGATGATGTTGGACATTTTTTTTTCCATTATATGCACTCTGATAATTACATACACTGATAGAAATAATGTAAATGCGATACCTCCAGTGGCCATCTGAGCACACTTGCAGCTGCACTGGTCATTGTCCTGATCCTTTGTGCTAAACAGGGTTCCTGAGTGGGTAAGGCTACTGGTTCGTCCAGCTGTACCACTGAAACCACTAGCATGAAGACTGAAGAGAAAAAGAAAAATGCTGAATATTTCAATATATGGATGGACACAGAAAATATAATACACAAATGGTGGTTTTAAATTGATTAAATGTTGAAAGTAAAGGCATTTATAATGTTAATCTTTTGAACTTTCTATTCATCAAAGAATCCTGAAAACATTATGACCATTTCCTCAAAAATATTAAACAGCACAACTGTTTTCAACATAAGAAATTTTCTTGAGCAGCAAATCAGCATATTAGAATGATTTCTGATGGATCATGTGACACTGAAGACTGGAATAAAGGCTGCTGAAAATTCAGCTTTGCTATCACAGGAATAAATTACAGTTTAAAATATAATGGAAAACTCTTATTTTAAATTGTAATATTTCCAAATATTACTGTTTTTTGCATTTTTCTTTCCACAAAAGTTCTCCCAGACCCCCTAGCACCCACATGGACCCCTGGTTATGTAACCCCCTGAAAATCAATACTTGTACAATAAATATTTGTATAAAAATTCCTATCATGCAGTCCTGGTCCTAAATCTATCCCTAAAATGTCTATGGTAGTCTATGGCTAAAGGTGTGCCAGGAAACTTTGCTACTACCACCTTCTCTTTTTTGCCACTTCTTATATGTCGAGTTCCAGCATTAGCTTGCTAAAATCAGCTCAGACACAAATCCTGTTTTAGATCAATTAACTTAAATACTATACACAAAGGATCACTTTAACATACACAGTTTTTTATTTTCGTTTTACATAATCTTATGAAAGTGTCTACATCTAATACATCCACTGTTAACCCAGTAATTGGACCGGCTGCGAGCCTGTATAAGATACTAAGTGATTTTTCTTTTTCTTTTTCTTTTTCTTATTTCAGAAAGCTCTAAGACTCATTAATGTGCATTCCAAAGATATTCGGCCTCCATTATCCACAATCCATTGTTGATGATGTCTCACCAGGAAGGACTGCAGACACACTGTGCCAGAGAAAGGATCACACAGCTAGGGACTGCAGGAGATTGTGTTGACATGAAAACATTTTTGCACCATAGGTTGCTTGGCTGGTTAATCCCAAATGGGCCCAACACCCTCGAGACCATGCCAGGATTCTCAACACGCTAATAAAATGCACACTTACCATATGAGGTAAACTAGAAAACAAACATGGTGGGATTTGGCAAGTGTTTGTTCAGCATCTTCTCTACCTGT
Source organism: Sinocyclocheilus anshuiensis (assembly GCF_001515605.1). NCBI lineage: Eukaryota > Metazoa > Chordata > Actinopteri > Cypriniformes > Cyprinidae > Sinocyclocheilus > Sinocyclocheilus anshuiensis. The sequence continues at coordinate 25,585 of NW_015546044.1, read as the reverse complement.
TTACACACACACAGACACACATTGGCATTTCCATCTGATACCATTGCTGCAACACTCTCCCATTCTAGAACTGTATTCCAAATCATTTATTCTGAGTTAAATTTAATATTTCTGGTTCTGGTTCATTCACTGTATAAGTATGCCCACAAGCAATGCTGCATGTTTAATTGCATCCCTTAAGAGAGGTGTTTAACTCGGCAGTTTTCTGGCAAAGCCTCATGCTTGAAATTGTTTGCCCTGTTTCTCTTTTGTAGGCAGATCTGCTCCTGGGATCAGCAGACCAGAAGCAATATTGATGCTGTGACAAATGGTGGTTTACCCTAAATATAGCTCATAATTTTGACTTATGGGCACAAGTGCTTCTTATCCCAGAAAAATGACAAAGACAAGCCAAAAAATAAATTAAATGTGTCAATAACGTACTGAAAATGTAATTCACACTGCAAATCTAAATGCAAATCAAGTCTTAGTCAGATTTTGAACACCACAATATGACAATGTTTAAAATAACTCTGGACAATTAGACACTGAACATATTCTACTTAAATGACACACAGTATATAAAAATAAATGGCACTACTCCCACCCACTACATTTCATACAGAATAAAACACGCCTGTGATTAAAAACCTGAAATACTGTAGATTTTATCTTCTGCTATTTTGTTTTTCCAAAGTCACTTGTATCCACACAGGCGTCATTTACGGTGGAGACTGGTTGGATGTGTCCCCCAAGGTCGATTTTATCCCCATCACTTTATGAAATAGCTCACGTCTGTGATGCTAATACATAGGAAGCATCTTCAAATGCTGAGCAGGAGATTTTAATTTGGGAGAGGGCATTAAAATGAGTCTGGCTCTGGAATTCATCATTTTTAATGTTTTGTTGAGTGATTGTTGCAGTTGCGATCAGTGGAGGAAAGCGCTCTCGACCGCACACTGTTCTGCCATCTCCCTTTCACTTTCCACTGCTTGTTATCCGTTCCAGTTAAATTACAATACAAAATGCAACCAAATGTTTCCTGTTGCTGATTTTGGCTTATTCAGATAAAAAGTTATAGGGAACCCTTCAAACTTAAAGCAAAAACAGTGCCATTAGACCAATCATATCCGACCTCAAACTTATCCACTTGTATCCACACAGGCGTCATTTACGGTGGAGACTGGTTGGATGTGTCCCCCAAGGTCGATTTTATCCCCATCACTTTATGAAATAGCTCACGTCTGTGATGCTAATACATAGGAAGCATCTTCAAATGCTGAGCAGGAGATTTTAATTTGGGAGAGGGCATTAAAATGAGTCTGGCTCTGGAATTCATCATTTTTAATGTTTTGTTGAGTGATTGTTGCAGTTGCGATCAGTGGAGGAAAGCGCTCTCGACCGCACACTGTTCTGCCATCTCCCTTTCACTTTCCACTGCTTGTTATCCGTTCCAGTTAAATTACAATGCAAAATGCAACCAAATGTTTCCTGTTGCTGATTTTGGCTTATTCAGATAAAAAGTTATAGGGAACCCTTCAAACTTAAAGCAAAAACAGTTCCATTAGACCAATCATATCCGACCTCAAATTTATCTGAAATACATAGAAATGGTTGTAAAAAATGATTGGTCCCTCAGACCATTGTGCAATGAGAAGTTGTACGTCAAAAACAAAGCAACTAACTCAATGTGCTAATAAATTGGTTTAAAATATTCTTAAACTATTTTCTTGAAAATAGAAAAATCCTCTACTACTACTTCAATACATGACTGAAACTATTTAATATTTTGGTACCTGTATTTCTTATCCTCTCCGTCAATGTAGAAATGGTCATATTGAGAATAGGCCTGCTGTCCCTCTGCGTCTTTGAGGTGGACCTGGAGAGTGTAGTCTTTTGATGTTGTAAGCAGGTGGATGACATCATTTCCTAACCAGTGTTCTCCTGATGGATCTCCAAATCCCTATGTCGTATGTGAAGAAAAGACAAAAAAAAGTTGCTTTATCTGCTTGACATACATCTCATTTTAACTATCTTTGACAAACAACCTGAAATCATTCATTTCCAGTGGTGAGTAGTACACTGGAAAAATGTGGCATACGATTTACTTAGAAACTATTTTCACTCAAATTGCTAGTAAATTTCACAAAATGTTGAAGTACAAAATGAAATTATATTTTCTTTTAAAATTTAAAAATCATTATTTACAATTTACGGGAGCTGTGTGTATTTCAGATTATTTGGGAATGCATCATTTTTACATCCAATTATAAAGCTTTGAGTGCGTTGAAATATTCTAACGTTTACAACTAGACTGTATGTGACTGCCAGACGGGATGTGATGATTATAATGAAAACTAAGAGTGTGAGATGTACATTACCAGTAGTTTTGCATTAATATGCTAATCTTTAAACACTATTTCTGTAAAATGAGATGTGGTAGTGCAGTTGGGCATTCAAATGCTTCAATGCACACGTTATCAACAATCTAGAGGGGCTCCCCACTCCCACACTCCATCTGGGGCCAAATAGTTATCATTCACTTGTAAAAACATTTTTCTTGGAAAACAACAAGGAAAAGAGAAAACAAAACTTGTGCGGTTCTGACGCACTCCCAGAGCAGCCATAGCAATTTGTCTGTTGAAGTGGCCCAGGTGAGATGAATTACCACTGTTTTTGCATTTAAAACTCAATAGTTTCCAAACAAATCAGCTCTCCAGGTAGATGTTACTTTTACAGGTAGAAAACACTGATTTTTAAGCGAGCATTACTAACAATGTGCTCTCTTTATATTCTGTGACTTGTTTTAAATAATGGACGCAGTGTGTGAATGATGACATCCTACTTAATTTAAATTCAAATATATTTTCTTATCTTTTCTCTTCTCAAGACTCAAATGACCCTGTGACCATATTAATATATACTTATCCTCCCAGATAGGGAGGGAATGCAGGTGTAACAACATGGGAGACATCGGATTTGAATTCTCTTCCTCAGGTCAATGGGGTCACAAACATATCAGTATTCTATGGCTATACATGTCAGATGCCACGCATGAGATAGACTTTCTCCATCAGTGCAGGTTAAATATGTGTTTTAAATGTTAGGCGCCTCGGATTAATGGTAGCAGACGTTTGCATAAATCAAGAAATCTCAATAAGGGATAGAAAGGCTCACATGTAATTTATACAGCATGTCTTCATTAAAGGAGTGATCATACTTTATTGTCTAAAGCTAAATCAAGAAAAATTATTTTTAAGCAATCTTTAATGATTGCACAAAATCAAATTCCTACAGCTAAGTACTTTACAGTGTTCACCTTCTCATATATGATGCATGGCAATATGTTTTTCCAAAACATGACTGATGTTGTGGAAATTTACCAGAAGGTTTTTTTACCCCATCTTTTTCAAGACATATGAAGACCTGCTTAATGCGTGATAAAAACCTAACCTGATCAGAGACAGAGAATTGCATTTAAAGAATTCGAAGCCAAACTGTGGAAAGACAACCACATTCCTCATCATTCCGCTATAACCTACGAATACAGTAAAATGGATTAAATGTGGAAAACGCTCTAATTAGCATTGGACAAGTGGTTCCTACCAGTTTGTAATCATTCCAGCCACGGTTGAAATCGACTGATCCATCATAGCGATGCTGAAAGACAGTCCAGCCTCCCCCTTTAGTTTTCATGTCACAGAATACCTGGTCAGAAACAACCACACAGAAACACATACATGCCATAAATATACATATATACTTTGTAAATGTATACTTTTAACAATAGAACAAATGAAGTAGTGAACTAAATGAAACATTCCTTTTCTTAATATTAATATTAGTGTAATATTAGTGACAAAACTATGGTTCCCTTTCATGGGAACTTTAAACTGCGTCCTCTAGGGGTCGTTATGGGGAACGCCTCGTCGTGACCCGTGTCTGAAGCATACATTGAAAAAACACCAACAACACGTTGGCCGGCGACAGCCATGACATCACTACCGGTGCGACTATAGTATAAATAGGCACCGGGAGAACACATCATCCTCTTCTTCGTCTTCATTGACTGTTTTGTTTGAAGCATGCATTTCTGTGGTAAGAGCGATCTCTATTCATATCATTATGGCGAGCACTAGAAAAGCATTTAGAGGATGTGTGCATCCATGTTGTCGTTGTTTAACATCTGATGACACACACGATCTATGCGTTATTTGTTTGGGTGAAGAGCACGCATGCGATGTCTCCGAGGGGGCAATCGGCATGCACCGTGAGCGTTTTTTCAAGGAAAAAGCTCCGCTCTCGTTTGTCTCTCTTTTCGAGGAAAGAGGGGCAGCCATCTGCTTCCCGTGATTCAGGATCCGCCGCTGCTGAGGCACAGAGGAGTATGAACTCATGGGGATCGCATGTGGATCTGACCGATGAGTTTGAAGAGGGGTTTTCCCTCTCGGGATCATCGGCTGTGGACGAGAGTGAGCCGCTGGAGGATGATGTTATTTCATTAACATTGTCTGATCCAGGGGCCAGTGCTCTGCTGGAAAGCAGGAAAATGTCTGAGGAGGGCAAAAAGCTGAGGCTGAGCTTTCCCAATCCTCCTGCCCTGCGTATGATGAGCTTTTGAAAGTTATGGATCGCGCCACGGCGAGGCTTTACTTGCCGTGAAGCGGGTGAAGAAAATAACATTGTGAGGTCATCTATTTAAAAAAAATTAAAAATAAACCATGAACGTTATTTTTCTGGCCATAACCCTCCAGCTCAGGTGAGCCTTCCTT
>NW_015546044.1:18322-18645 GCF_001515605.1 Sinocyclocheilus anshuiensis | reverse complement strand
CGTTTTTTCCTCACGCATCCATCGATTCCAGCATACGAGTTATGCCAACATCGAGGCGATGCGCGAAAGCAGTTATGAGAAGATGCCCCTATAGAGAGACGCTGGCTAGCTATCTCTCTATGGATGAGACGTCCTCTTTTAAGACTCCCTCCTTGACATCTCGCTCTAATGCCAGGGCATACGCAGCAGCAGCAGCAGGTCGGGCTGACGCTGCATTGCACATGATGGTTATGCCCCAAGCATATCAGGTTGGCCTGCTGAAAGACCTGGATAAAGGCGAGGGCCTTTCTCCTAATGAGGTAGCTGAGTGCGGGCAAAGGCAC
>NW_015546044.1:6805-17523 GCF_001515605.1 Sinocyclocheilus anshuiensis | reverse complement strand
CCATAGCGACCCCTAGAGGATGCAGTTCGAAGTTCCCATGAAAGGGAATGTCTCAGGTTACTTATGTAACCATGGTTCCCTGAGTAGGGAACGAGACACTGCGTCCTCTAGGTTTCTTGCCATGCTTCGGACACAAGCTTCAGACGAAGAAGTGGATGATGTGTTCTCCCGGTGCCTATTTATACTATAGTCGCACCGGTAGTGATGTCATGGCTGTCGCCGGCCAACGTGTTGTTGGTGTTTTTTCAAAGTATGCTTCAGACACAGGTCACGACGAGGCGTTCCCCATAGCGACCCCTAGAGGACGCAGTGTCTCGTTCCATACTCAGGGAGCCATGGTTACATAAGTAACCTGAGACGTTTTCAATGGGTTATTTGATTAAAAAAAATACTGAGAGATCCTTTGCCAGGCTGTATTTTACAAAGGACAGCTGTGGTAATTTTCCATTATTTCATTATTACAGTAATATTTTGGTCAGAATTTGGTCAATATTCTTACACAAGCTGCAGTTAAGAGATTTGACTGGTCAAACTACTGTAATTTCCCAGGATACGCCACAAAGCACATATCAACTCATGATGTTTTAAATAAGGAGTCAATTAGGAGATCTTTCTTACCTCTGTGGGTTGTCTACACTGACAAAATCAACTGATGAATGGTATATTCCTCTTGAATTATTAGCACACATTTTTCCTGTTTAACACTGTAGATTGACACAATCTTTATTGTATAAAGCGCTATATAAATAAAGGTGACTTGACGAGACTGGATCACACATTCTGTTCCTGTCCACAGTGAGTTGGTAGGTCTTCAGGCTATATGAGTACTCTGTTGGGTTTGTATTTAGCTTTTGTATTTGGTTAACCACTGTGCAATAAACGATGTGATGAATTGTACCCATTTTAACCATACTGTACAAACAGAGTCTCATGCAGACATTTTTGGGACATGAACACACTGGTCTTGGTGAAGTTTAAACACTTGAATGTACACTCAGTGCTTTTTTGCAATTCCGCTGAAACTTTTACTAACCATTGATTTGGTATTGAACACAAAACAACTTAATAACTTACTGTTTTGAGGCAAAAACAGTGAATTAGTATGAGCTATGAGCAGCAAAAAATAATAAAAGGGCAACTCATTGAATTCCATCATCTGAATCCATCAAAACTAATTAAAGCCAATCCCATAAAGGATTTTATTCTCAAATATTAAATATTTCTAGCTTGTGGGTGTCAAGTGAAAACATTCCAATATCCTCTGTATGATTTTTCTCCAATTTTCCCAGCTGTTTTTTGAGAAGAATTAAGCTTAAGGAGAAGGCAAAAAGCAATAAGTTCTTCTTGGCAAAAACAAAAAGTGGGATAACATACATTTCCATTCCTTGGCGGGACCAGCTCATTTAGCAACACATGATGCTGGTCTTTAGACCGTCCACTGTGAAACTTTAAATGGCTAATCAGGGTTTAAAGACAAAGCATTAATGACATCTGTAGAAAGGTTGCTTTTGGGTAGTATGAATTGATTGCATTCTTATTCTGCACAACATATCCTTCTATTCGCATAACAGATGTGAGATAGTCTTTTTTCTTCTTCTTCTTCTACTAAAACTTCAGCTTGTTTCTGGCAGCAAAAACCTATTTGAATGTATCAATAAGTGAGCATCACCGGTCAAGATTTTCCAGGAACCATTTGTTATCAATAAACTTCTATCAGCACTAATCAATATCCCTCATAAATATGTTGTCATTATGAAAGCAAAGTGAGGTAGAAAAAAGAGCAATTTGAACTCTAAATGAAAAGAGCCACCCAGTGTGCTTCTCTGAGGGGTGGCACAGAATGAAAGGGTGGTGATACTACATATACCAGCTCACTCTCACTCACTGCATTAAACCCTGTGCTGGCAGGAAGCTTCCGAATCTTTGCCAAACACCTGGCTCCTATGCCCACAGGAAATGGAGGGGAAGACGAATGAGTGCACAGGAAAATAATGAATAACAAAAACAATTGTAGTCACATTTTTAAAATGTTCATCACCCCAAGAGCCTGCCAGAAATTAGATTTGACTCTGGAAGTCAAAGGCAAAACACAAACCTTTAGAGGTTTTCTTGTGGTTCAGTAGGGCAAGATTTTGAAATAAATACGGGTGCATATTCACAGTTAGATGCACCGAGAATTGGCCTGAAGGAAATGTTTCTCTGACTTCTTCATTTGGTTTTCTGATCCACATGACATTTTCATCTTAGCCTTTTTTCTAAGACGTACTGAAATTGCAGTATATTAAAACATTTTGTCCTTCCATATTATAATTTAGTCCTCAGAAACAACACAAAGAATTAAATGTCAGGAGAGCTCAGTTTCTTCAGCAATCAAGATACATGCCAAGATTCAAGCTTTACAAAATGGTTTTGTTTTGTATGCAATATGTAATCTATATATATATATATATATATATATATATTCCATCAAAGTGATACAAAAAAAAGGGGTTACAATCTACAAACCTTAGTTTTCTGGGTGGAGTTATGGAGATGAATGTTGTAAATCCCACTTTCTGTAACTCCAGATTTGAATATCTCAGCACAGTCTCTGAACTTCAACATCTCCTTTTCAACTGGAGTGGAAATATCTGGAAATACATAGGATATTATTACATTTGGGGAAAAATAAATAAAAGTACATGTAGGTCCTTTATGGTATTTTGTTTGGTTTAATCAATTTTGATTGATACCGCAATCTTCCTGGAAAATTGCTTGAGAGACCACCACTGGGAATTTAAGCAGTTGCCCAGTTCAGAGAGACTCTTTTGTTCCCACTGAGCTGGTCATATGCAGCTTAGCCTTTGATAATGTGAATCTGGCACTAACCGTTACTGTGAGTGACCATAGCCAGTAGCTGCTGCACTGTGTCAGAGAGTGTGGCCTGCTGTCGTTGGAGCAGTGTGCTGTTACGAGTGGAGCTGGCCAGTTCTCCCTCCAGCAGGCTGACCAGGTGATTCTGTCTGTCCAGCAGCTCCAACAGCTGCTGTTTCTCCTGCTGGATGGCCTGAAGCTCTCTGCTGTGCCTGTCCTCCATGGAAGCAAAACGCTGTTCTAGATAGCTAAGAAGAAACAGGCTGGTTCATATATGGTCTTGCTATTTGCATATTACAAGCTTAACATTTTTAGAAAACTCTTTATACAACATGGTGGATTTTTGTTTGTATCACTCCACTTGTCTCTTGTTAATGCGTAGCAGGATGTAGTATGTCCAGATTTTATTTACACTACACACATTCTTACTATATAGAACATACTTTGTTAACATACTCAGTCAGTATGCAATTTCAGATGCACCAGCTGATTAATTCCGAAATTAAACAACTTTATAAGTGAATAACCGTTATTTACTAAATCAATTAGTTCAACACTGATTCGTTCAGGAAGCAAAGGTCACTATGAGCTGAAATAGAAATAGAACTGAAACTATTTTCATTGGCGGAGCAAAAATAAATAAAGTAACAGAACAATATTGTCTAAAATGCAGGTTTCTCAATATTAACTTTTGTATACAATTATATCACCAAATTAAGACTAAACATAACACCGTTAAATAGTTGCACCTCAGGTTATTCAGAGTGAAGTCACTGAAACATACAATATCAACATATCTAGTATGTAGATACTTATATGTAAGTTTACATAAATGTAAATACTTATTTGCACAGTATGCGCAAATTTAGAGATGCATAAATCTTTATGAACCTTTTGAAGACCAGAACTGAAATGGTTGGAACCGTTGCCACAAGTGACTGAGTTCAGTCAAAGTCCCTATGGTTCAAAATATTAAGACTGAATCATTTTACTGATTTTATCTCATTCAGCAAAATTAACTTACTTTTATTCAAATCATTTTGTTCATTTCATTCATTTGAACAGAGTTAAATTAATTTGCAATGGCTAATTTTCAATAGCTAAATTCCCTGAACACTCATTTTCATATTCTCATTTATCAGTAAATGATGAAAGACATTTTTAATAGCAAATTTATTTATAAAGGAAGTCCAGGAATTATTATGTTTTACCATTTGGATTACGGGAAGCACATAAATTGTGCCCTTAGACACAATCGTTTTGTCTTACTATATTGAGTGTCATATCAAATCCTAATTTTTAATACTTCACTCTGTGAATAGCTGTTTGTTGGTTCCTGCCGCTCTCAGCACAGACGACACCCTTGAACGAGCCTCTCAGATTCCACATCACACACCTCTGTGAGCCTGAGAGGCTGGTAGACCTGTAAACACCTGGATACCACTGCCATTCACAGATGGTGTTGTTGCCTGGGCTTCTCTATCAAAATCAAAATCAGCACTCTGACAGGCTGTGTGAGCTGGCACCGTACCAAGCTCCAAATAAAGACAATAAATCCCACAGGCCTGATCTTTACGAGTCCAACTAATGACTTTGCAGCAGTTTTTTATTGAAACGATCCACCCACACATATTGAACAAGCTACTTTCTGCTAGTCGAAAGAAACAATCCCTAAATCTCTCTTTGTTTGCTGTTTCTGTTCTTCCAGCATGCATCTTTTCAAGGAGCTCTGCACTTGTCATGCTGTCTGAAAATATACAAATTTTTTTTTTTTTTTAAGATGATTGTTTTTTAGTCATCTAAACGTTGCTGTTGTTAAGCTGCAGTGTTATTGTAAAGCACCTTCTCTCAAAAGAATCTTGTCAACGATATTTAAATCCTGAATAGATTATCTTACTGTCCCATTTTCAGACAGAAAGTTTAAGTTTCCACAAAAAGCTTGCATATTTTAATTTGGGTTAGCAGAAAGATGCATAATTACTGAGCCATACTTCCCCAAAGACCAACAGGGAAAATGAAAACGCATTTACTTTATTACTGGCACTTGACCGCCAATTTACTGTCACAGAGTTCTGTTTTTTGTGTCAAAGGTGTTTCCATCACTGTTTATTTGAATGCAATTATAAAGTCATAAAAGAGATGTGAAACAGGTGATGCTTGTTTTATAAGTTATTTCCAGTATATGAAATAGTAAACACCTGGAATAAACTGGGAAAATGAGAAATATTGCTCTTAAATCATTGATGAGATGATTTTGGTGCTGTTTACACCTGATATTAAAGGGATAGTTCAGCCAAAAATGAAAATACTGTCATCATTTACTCACCCTCATGTTGTTTCTGTATGTCTTTCTTCTGTAGAACATAAAAGCTAATTTTTGAAGAATGTTGGTAACCAAACATTTTGTTTCCCATTGACTTCCACTGTATGGACAAAAATACAATGGAAGTCAATGGGAACTGAATCTTCTTGCTTACAGACATTCTTCCTTTGTGCTATGCACAAGAAAGAAATGCACACCAGTTTGGAATGACATGAGGGTACGTAAATGTTGACAGTGTTCTTTGATCATTTACTCACTCTTGTTCATCTACAAGACACAAATGGAGATATTTTTAAAGAAACCTGATAATTATTTGTCCCTCTATTGAAAGTCCATTCTACTACCAAGATATTGTCTTTTAGTTGCATATAAACATTGATCAAAGCACATACATAGAGCACATCAGATATGGTAAACAGAAGTTCAAATGCGCTTACTTAATGCACAATAACAAACTTCATTGGTCTTGCACATTAAGCAAGTAAGTTTTAGTTTCCATTTACCATATTTGATATGCTCCATATTCTGTATGTCCATTGATCAATGTTTAATACTAGAGGTAAATAAAGATGGACATGGGGTACAATTTTATTTGTATTTTTTAAAAAGGGCAAAAAATACTATATAAAAAGAAGGCTGTAAAGATGTAATTAATATTCATACGTACTATTGCGTATTGCGTGGTTCTAGCACATAAATTTCCATCGATTTGAACAAATATTTATGTATGAATAAATTTAGAGGTATAATATCACAGATCTTTTGCATCTTGCAACCCGTTTGCCTTTGAATCCTGTTTCAAAAATACGCATGCATTTGCATTTGCAAAAATACGCTTTTGCATTTGTAACAACTTTAGAGACAGCGCTCACTACAGGAGGGTGTGACTTAGATGCTGCACATTTCCAGACGACTCACCTGTTTTTGTCATTTAGGAGGGAGACCTCCTGGGTTTGCTCTAAGAGCTGCTTCTCCAGCCGGTTGGTGCTCAGAGAGTATTCCAGCAGCTGGATCTCCATACGACTGGTTTGGTTCAGCACCTGCAAACAGGCCCACATGACAGACAAGCGGAAAGAGAGATTACCTTTAAAATATTCAAAGACATGGGAGAATGATGGTGCTTTTCTTGTCCAACTACTATGGTTTTCATCTTTGCTTGAATGCAAATGTGCAGGATTTCATTTTTTTCCCCAAGAAAACGCTGTAGTTAAATGTTGAAGGTAGTACCAGATGTTCCCCTGCAACATTAAGTTTGCCAACTTTATCCAAGAACAATGTTTGAAGTAGCATTTCTGGAAACAAATACAGTATGTTAATGAGTTTTAATCAGGGTTAAAAGAATAGCTCACCCAAAAATGAAAATTCTGTTATTACCTTTATGTTGTTCCATAATCCAACTTTCTTTCTTCCACAGAACACAAAAAGGAGTAATCCTGTGCTGGTCACACTTTTCCATTCAATTACAATGTATTCGGTCTCATGCACAACGTACTGAGTCGCATGCATTATATTCCAAGTCATATGATAGTTTTGTGTGAGGAACATCAAAATGTTTATGTATTTACTGACAATCTTCCCCTTCAATAAACTGTAAACCACTGTGACCAAATCTTTTGATTCACTGAAACAATTCGATTCGGGAAAAAAAATATTTGAACAGGTCCTATTCATCGTATCTGCATACAAGACTTCAAAATCTCTCCTTTTTTGCACCACAGAAGAAAGAAAGTTATGGATTTGGAGCAACATGAGGGTTAGAAAATAATGACAGATGGTTCATTTCTGGGTGAACTGTTTCTTTAAGTTTGTGAAGCCATAATCAAGTCATCCAAACACTCCAAAAGTCACACATAGATCAGCAGTGATTATCCCATCATGCCTGTTCCTTCAAACAGCTACATGCTTTTTCAAGCAGCTCAAACACAGCAAATATACTGTGTAAGCCCTAACAAAAGCAGCCCAATATTTTTTCAGGCTGTACTATGATGTTCAATGAACTGCTGACTGTGAAAAAATGAGGGCAAAAACATAGCAGTGTAAAACAATCACTCTTTGAGAGGATAAACACTATAACTGTTTTAGTTGGGCTATTTTCACTGTCTCTCTGATTCTTTTCCAGCACTACTCTGCAAGGCCACTAAACCCTGCTTCTGTTGGCCATGAATTCAGAGTGAAAACACACACACACACACACACACACTATCCAAAATGGGCAGCAGTGCTTTGAGTGTCAAATGTGATGCACTGAGGCCTAATTTTGTGAACTCACTTACTGCACAAGATTAAAAATTCTCAGCCATTGAGCTCAACGAATTTAATTTAATTGTGAGCCACCAATGCAAATTATTGAGCAGTTTGCTTATTATAACAGAGAATTTTTCGAAAAATGATGGCATGAGAAGTGCCCACTTTTCATGGCTGCTTGTCTTCTAAATGTGGTTTAAGCAATCAGAGATAAAGCATTTCACAGCAAAGACAAACTGAAGCTGCAGTTAAAACAGGGGTGCTATATGTTTGTCTGGATGCTGTCAGTCTCATTTGATCAGCCTCACCTGTGTCTCCACATCTGTCAGTTTGCGTGTGTTTTCTGCTGATTGGCTTAGAAGATTGGTTCCGATCTCCAGCATGGTGGCTGTCTGAGTGTGAATGACATTCCGCTCCATCTCTGATCGCACGTTCTCCTGAATATAGCTCTCCAGCTGTAAACATGACATAAGACACATCTACTAAGCTTGTTAGCCTCACAAGAGCACATATCCCAAAAAACTTTCAGCATAGGCAGCATAAAAGCATGCATGTATATATATATAGTTGCAATCAAAATTATTCAACCCCCCAGAGACTGTAATAATTTACATAGGAATGGAATGGGAATGAGCCAAGATTGCATTAGAGAGGTGACAGAAGCTTGAAAGCACTTAGAGGCAACATTTGGAGGTTATAAAGAATAAAAGATACAAAAGTTACATCTACAGTAAAAGTAACAAATGCACAGTAAAAGTAACAAATTTACATTTACAAAATTTAACTTTTGGGGGTTAAATAATTTTGTACATGAATGTTTAGAGCCAATTTAAATTTTGTTTCATTATGTTCTTAAAATCAATCAAATGTGTATAAGTCAATTTTCTATAATAGTTTACTGGTGGCTTTTATATGTATATATATCTTTATAACCTCCAATATACGTTGCCTCTAAGTGCTTTCAAGCTTCAGTCACCTCTCTACTGCAATCTCTGGCCCATTCCCATGTAAGTTATTACAGTCCCTGAGGGTTTGAATAATGTTGATTGCAACTGTGTGTATAAATATGTATATTTATGATGCCAACAGATACCAACAGTGGTATCACACTGATCCAACAAAACCAAAACCCAACTAAAGAAATGTATCAGTTGATCTGCCGGTGGTTGTTGGCATCTGTTGGTGTAGTGTGAATTAACCTTTAGTGATAATGTTATTTAAACTTGAAAAGTTCATGAGAACTTTTCCAACAGGCCAAAACAACACAAAAACAATCAATTTGAAATGCATGGTCCAAAATCAACGCTAAAACAAGTACTGTACTGTACAATCAATCTTACTGACAGTGCTTGACTCCCTTCGGACAAATGAACTTCAGTGTACACTGTACAATCCTAATGAGGCAATACAAATATGCCCTCATCCATCTTCAGTGCCACTGTCCACAACCAAACAACATCCTACACAAGAAGCCATGACACTGTGTCCTTCATACCATGTGCACAATACATGGCATCTTTCAGCCATGACTACTTTACCACCGTGCTGAAACACTGATGAGAGCGCCCTTGGATAAACTATGTTTTGTTCGCTCAGTTTAATTCCTCATTGACTGTGATATGAGGGGAGGCAAAAATAAATAAATAAAGATCATGACCATTTATGCGAACTATAAAATCGAGGCACCAAGCATCTGAGAGTAATAAACAGATCTCAGATTGATGTGGCCTTTTCAAAAAATGACAAAAGGGAAGAGAAATCCTGTCATATATTCACTGTACCATGTAATTTCAATGTTTTTCCAAGGACGATTTTTTGCCCGTCCCTAAGTAGGTGAGCTTCGCAGAAAACTAAAGTGGTATTGATTAAACCACCTTTAATCTTGCTGTTCCGCCACTTTCAGTAATGAACATTCAAAGAATTTTAATTGAGTTAAATAAGTCATTAAAAACAGAACTGAATTAAAAAGTGGCCAAGTCCATTTGTATTTTCCCATTTCCTGGAAAATTAGATTTATTATTAAAAGGGGCCAAACATGAACACTCCAGGCTCTCTGTGAAGCTTTACTGAAAACAATAGATGGGCCTACTCAAGGACAGTTGAGCAAGAAGAAGAATTATTTTATTGTACAAGACTGAACACACATCTTTTCTGTACAATGGCATTTCATAGTGATCACATGCTGTCAAGATCCAGAAACGAACTACAAAAGTAGTTTTGGCATTATGACATTTGGTGATGAAACACATGTGAATCAATGATGTTTGCTGTTACTGACATCCAACCTGCACTATTGGTGCCATATTTAGTATACAAGTTATATGGATTAATTTTCTGTTACTTTTTAGTAGCTTTAAAGCCATGTTTACTATGAATGATCATTTTATGGAAATCAAAAATGCATTCAGGTTTGGAAAATAATAACCTTTCATTTTGGGTTTGAAACAATTCTTTAAAGGAATATTTCCCCAAAATTAAAATTTGCTGACAATTTACTCACTCTCAGGTCATCCAAGATGTGGATGAGTTTGTTTCTTCATCGGAACAAATTTGGGGGTGAACTGTTCCTTTAAAGGGGTCATATGATGCGATTTCAATTTTTCCTTTCTCTTTGGAGTGTTACAAGCTCTTTGGTGCATAAAGAAGATCTGTAAAGTTGCAAAGACTAAAGTCTCAAATCCTAAGAGATATTCTTTATGAAAGTTAAGAGTCAGCCACGCCTACCTAAAACGGCTCGTTCTAACACGCCCCCACATATCTATATCACTATGTGGGAAGATTTGCATAACGCCGCCCACATGTTCACGCAAAGAAAGAAGGCGTAATTTTTATTCTCGCTGTAGTATTGTTGTTGCCGCCGCCATGTCGTGAAGGCACTGTGTGATTCGTTGTGAAAGCGAAACTACTTTGTTTGGCCTTCAGAGGAGGATATCTGCTTCGTCATGCCTGGAGCTGATCCGTGCTGGTTGCTGAGGAAATACTACAACTTTGCGCTGTGGATCGCCGGATCGGCTTTCACCGTGGACGAAGCGGAGTCCAGCCCTGGGTCGTCACATGTGGTTGCCGCAAGCCCTCCGGACGCTCCTTCGTCGAATCCACCGCCTCTGCTCACTCTAGCCCTCCGACCGTTCCTCACTTTAGCCCCCGGCCTCTGCTCACTCTAGGCCGCCGCCGCTCACTCTAGGCCACCGTGTGTGACGCTGTGTTTCGTTGTGAAAGCGAAACTACTTTGTTTGGCCTTCCAAAAATGGACACGACTAGAAATCAGTGGTTAAGTTGTATTTACAACACTGTTCCA
>NW_015546044.1:0-6485 GCF_001515605.1 Sinocyclocheilus anshuiensis | reverse complement strand
CATTTCATTACACCAAATACACCAAATAATGTTATTTTTAGCAGCATCATATGACCCCTTTAATTCATTTTAATTAAAAAAAAGGCTCAATAAGCAAGCAGAAGATCTGCTTTAGGAGATTATTTTGGATTAGAACACAGTGTTAAAGGTCCCATGGCATGAAAATTTCACTTTATGAGGTTTTTTAACATTAATATGAGTTCCCCTAGCCTGCCTATGGTCCCCCAGTGGCTAGAAATGGCGATAGGTGTAAACCGAGCCCTGGGTATCCTGCTTTGCCTTTGAGAAAATGAAAGCTCAGATGGCCCAATCTGGAATCTTCTCTTTATGTCGTCATACGGGGAAAGGTTACCTCCCCTTTCTCTGCTTTGCCCGCCCAGAGAATTTGGCCCACCCATGAGAAAATGAGCTACTACCGTGCGAGGCGAGCGCAATATTTTTTTTTCCTCGAGAGACATCATGGCTTGCAAACGAGTGAAGCATGGCAGCTGTCCCGCCTCTCTCCTCCTCATTAGCATTTAAAGCTACAGACACAGAAATGGCACATCCTAAGGAAAGCTCATTGTGGGACTGGCTCGTAGTGGCTGAAATTCTGCACCAAGGCTGAATCTTGGGAAAGAGACTTCAGATACAGTACTAGGGACCACTTAGGCCTATATAAAAGCATCCAAAAAGCAGCATGTCATGGGACCTTTAAGAACGGATGTTGGAAAGCCAAGAAACTGTTACAACTCCTGCCAGTAACTTTTCCTAAAGCATGTCTTGACTGTCATTTTTCTACTCTAAATTATTTTTTGAAAGCTAAAGTTTAAAAATAGCTTCCCTAACACTTGCAGAAATGTAACCTCATTCTTTTAGGACTTTGACTAAAATCTGTCATGTAAGTGTAATATGAATTGCAAAAAGAAAGATAAGCTGCAAAGTGAAACTGATGAAGACCTTAAATTTGGAGAGGGTACTTGGATTTGATCTAAATTTCCCATGCATTTATAAACACCTCCTATTGATCAACCACAGGATGAATGTGATTCAACAGAAGTCAGGCACTGAACAAAAGTAAATTCTTCCAAAATAGCCTCCGACATGTAATTCAGCATGTTTGTCCCCTCGTTGGAATTTCATTGAAGAACATCCAGGATTAGCTCATGTTTTCTTCAGGGGGGTTCTTGAAGACCCTCGGGGTCAGATAATCATGTGGGAGTATGGTGTGTGATACAAATACACCATCTCATGTGTGGCCTCTGGCCCGGAAAGTCTAGTAATGCATATGCAAAGCAGATTGTCTGTGGTGTTGAAAACCCAGTACAATTCACTCAGCAGCGGGCCAGAGGTCAACGCTCTCCAATGCTCAGGAAGCTGCTGCTCCTACCGCGCACTGCACTCAATGACCGGAGAGGGAGTGAAATAATAAGTTATACAACATTTGGCCCGCTGGTGAAAGCATGCATATAGGCATGTCAAGATGGTCTGTCTGGAAAGCTTTTTATGAGATATAGTAACTACTTTACCTTTTTCCCCCCTATACCTCCTACTGGCATCTTGTACCAGATGTATGGCCTGTAAAATGAAAAGTAAGTCAACTCATGAGTGTTTTGACCCTTTTTGTAATCCTTTGGCATTTCAGGAACATCTATGCTGTGCACGTATGAAACTAAGCCCACTCCGTCTCCATATTTATGGAGCAAACCAATTGAAGGCCTGAATAACGAGACAGACTTTCCAGACGGCCCATAGTCTGGGTGACAAACAGAGCAAGCCAAAGCTTGGACATGTAACATATAGGCTATGTGATTTTTTTTAGCAAATTACAGGAATATATTAGCAGTACTGGGTGTTCTTGCTGTTCAGAGGACCTAAATGACAGAATCTGCAAGTTGCGATGTGACAAGCAATGACCTTCTCTTTGAAACGTATTGCAAATGGCACAGAGATAAACTGACTCAAAACACACAATTGATTTGAATTACTATAGGAAATGACTGTGCCATAATGTTATCAGACTTTAAAAGACCTTCCCTGCAAAAACAGCATTATCTCAAACTTCCAAACAATAATCTACAGGATTTAACTGCAGGTATCTATGTTGGTAAAACAGCAAAACCCTCGTCAAACAGAATGCTTCTGAGATAAGCTTGAACTATGTTAGCCAGAAACACACTGTAACAACGTTTATCAGGAACCCTAAAAAAATGGTGACAAGTTAAATGGACTTATCAAAGGAAATATATTACTTGATACGACAGCAATATTTTTTATTCAAGCTTTGGATAAAAGGACCTGCTAAATGAATAAATGTAAATGTAGTATCAACCTGACTTCATTTGATTACACCAGCAAAAGCTATTTTTAAGGGGTGAGATCAGGTAGAAATAGATAAACTTCTTATTTTTACAGAGCACAATCAATGCTGCTGTTTTATGTAGAACATTTGCTCTGAAAATATGACAGATAGAAATGGATCTGACTCTTAATGGAGGCCAAATCCTTTTCTTAAAAAGGTTTCTGATACTGACAAACTGTCCGCCAGCTTAAAAAGATCTACACATCCAGGAAATCTTGCTTAAACATGTTCAAGATTTACCTCTCTCTCTCTCTTTCCTTCCCAAATTCAATAACCTTATGAGGATAATGCGTAATGCAGATTGGGACACATCTATTAGTGCATGTGCATAAATAATGCACATAAACTTGTTCTCAAGTGCTTTGGCTTCAGAATCCAGAATTCACATTAGAGTGGTGACCCAACGAAATATCAAAATTATTTATTGTACGAAAGTAAACAAAATCTCCGTACAATCAAACACTAAAATGTAATAATATTTCCAAGAACTCCAAAATTATCCATGATGTAGTCTGAACAGGACAAATATTTACAATTTGGTTTCTGTTTGGCCTATTCACTAGACAAATACATTGTGGTCGACAAAAACCATGTTAGTCTGGGTTGTATTTCCTTTCACAGCTTTGTTCATGGTTTTCAAGGACCTCACACAACCTGTCAACCTTCTACCAAGATTAATTTAGTTTTAATTCTTTTTTTAACATTTAAAATTCTGCACTTCAGTTTCTAGGTCACTAAAACAAGCAGTTTTGGGACGCTGACCATGTGATCTGCCTTGTCATACCTAATTTTGTAGCATAATACCATAAAGTTTGATTGTATGATCAGCCTTTGATTTCAACAAAAACGACAGTTTTCTACTGCCTTTTAAAAGTTAATAAGCCTATTTATCTTGCTAACTTATCTTGTTAGTTATCATTTAGCACAGGGGTTCCCAAACTAAACCGAACAACTTAGATGTCAAATATTTCCTTGAAGGACCACCTAAGAATTAAAATTTGTATTTCAATCATTTAATGACACATCTGCATATTCATGGTTCTCTGATGTCAGTTAATGAACACATGGCATGCAAGTAAACAAAATATCTAAGCTTTTTAGTAAGCTTATTATTTTAATACTTTCAATTTTTTTTATATAGGGCTGCAGCAACATGGCGAAAAATTATATTGTAATTATTTTGTTCTACATTTTATTTGGTCATATATTTGATTCATAATTAATTATCTTTTCATCAACTCTCAAACACCCTGGAGTTCCCTCACAAGCCCCCATTTTGGAAACCCTGATTTAGCATTTTTGTATTTAGCAATTTTTCCAGCTGTATTAATTTGAGAACCACTGGTGCAATTAAAGATGAGAGAGAAACACAGACAGAATGAGGTTTCGGTGGATGAAGCTCATTCACTACCTTCTGCAGCCACTGTGTATTGTTCTCTGTGGCACTCTCTAGGGTCTCCAGCTTCTTTTCCTGCCAGGTGGGTTCAGCGTGGGGTGACTCTGGAGCCAAGGGCGAGTCCCGCTGGAGGGAGTTAGTCACCTGGAAGTCCCCCGCAGGCCGGCACTGCTCCACCTCTGGAAGGATAAAAGTATAGCTGCAGGGGCCATGCTGCACCTGGTGCTGTTGTCTTTCCGAGCCAATCGCCACAGCCACTTCTGCTGCTAGGTAACACAGACACAGCAGCCAGCCCATCCCAGGAAAATGCTGACGGTAGGAAAGTTATAATCCAAGAAAGGATGAAATTGCGTGGGCAATCCTAAAAGCAGGTCGGATGAGAGCGCTTCACTCGGATTTGCACTTGTCTAAACTTTTCTGAAGTTCGGAGTTCAAGTTCTGCTTCTTGGCTTTTTTCTTTTTTCCTGTTTCTTTGCTTGATGAGTAGATCCAGAGAGATCTTATTCTACAACAGCACACTTGTAGTGCTGTTTGCCAAAAAATGCAGTAGATTTAAAAGCAACACTGTCCAGACGACAGCCTGGAGGGGGGAGATTCCTCTTTCCTATTCCTCGCTTACTTTGTGCTCAGCACAGCTCTGAACCAGAAACATCCTCTCTTTTTATTTACCCTCTGAATTGTTTTTCAGTTTCCCGCTCTAGGTCTGTACTGTCCTCACTCACTCGTTGCGACTGCCCAGGGTTGGAGGCTTTGAGTTTGGGAACTTCTGAACTAAGTGCCAGAGCTTTTTAAAGACTGAATCTAACATCCCTTCTTTTGACACATAATCACTCAAACCCCCCCCACCCCTCCTTTATTCTCCCTCTCTCTCTCTGTCTCTTACATACTCCCCCCTTCCTTTCCTAACCATTTTGAGATGGAAGCTGCAAAAATGCCCACAGCAACCACCACTAAAATCCCAAACAGAGAACATTCTCTTTTCATTAACCCCCTCCTTCTCTCACGTTCTCTCTTCATTCTACCCCCTGCCATGTCTTTCTCAGAGCAATGGCTTATGGGTCCACACCTGCACCGCTACACAGGAAAAGCTGGACATGGTGATGTGAGACAATAATGGGGGTTAAACTGGGATTTTTTAAGTTTGGAGGCTATGATCTGATGGTGATTCTGGAGCCTCTTTATGGTGATTTTAAAATTTGGTAAATATACATTGAGGTCCAAAGGTTAAAGTTATGAGTTTATATTTATTTAAAATAGGAAATAAAATTATAATTTGGTTTTAATTCTTTTTTATTTAAAACATTTATTTAAAATTCTGCACTTTAGTTTGCACTAGGTCACTAAAATCAGAAATTCAACTTTTCACTCAAATTGTTATGTTGAATAAATATAATTTATTATAAAAAAATAAAAAAAAAAATTAAAATCTACACTATTAAATATAATTCAAATTATATAATGTTAATATGACAGTCTAATTGAACAAAAAAAAATCTGATTCTTACCTTAAAATGTACCAATAAATAAATAAATAATGGAGAGCTACAAAAAGCACCCTGGTGTAAATTACAATAAAATTACATATGTTAAATCATTTACAATTCTTTGGGAAGGCAAGGCAACACATAGTTGACCATTTCACTTTTACTTTTCCCCCCAATAAATGTTGCATTTTTTGCAGTGTTGTGATCTCAGACTGGGTCTGTCACTCACTTAGAGAAAGGTTAATATTTAATGTAATGAAGCTTGCTAAATAAACCTGGAATATGCGCAGTGGTTCAAACTACATCTGCACTACATATGAAATAGAATTGATAAGAGTCGGCAAGTTATTTGAATCTAACCTGGTGGAATAGCATTCCGGAAGGCTCTGACCCAATTTAACCCCTGGCCATTATTCCCACAGTTTACAATGTAGACTTGTGTGTTCTATTAAAGTCATCCTTCCATTTCTAGTTCCCACTGACTAATACAGCCTGGCCTTTAGACTGCTTACCAGTAACTGGTATGAATAGCACAAGCTCTCAGGAACATCTGAGAGCATAAATCTTCCTCCCTCTTTCATTTGCTTTTGCCAGACGCAGGATAAAATCTAACAGAGTCAATCCCGTTCACTTAAACTGTTTCCTTTTACACTTTTCCATGCCATAATTCATAAATGGTTTGCACTAAATGGAAAGTTAGTAGCTATAAAAATCCTGTGGGTATATAATGGGATTAAGTTGCCAACACAAAGAGAAATTAATTGTCTATACATGTCTCTTCTTTGACAGGAGCGTGTCTCCTCCTCTCCCTCTCTCTACTTATCTTCCTTCACGTCTGTACACTGTAACAAAAAATATGTGACATTTACGGTAAAATACCGGCAGCTGTGGTTGCCAGAACTTCACCGTAAAAAAATATGGTAGCAACATTTTAGGTTTTACAGACTTAATCTAAATTCACAATAAAATACCATATTTCATTAACTGATGTAATGTTAATAAACCAACATATTTAAGTACTAAAATCTGTTTTGAACCATTGTAATGCACTGATAACCACCAAAAACTGGTGGTGATGAAAAAGTCACATGATCAACTAAAGCTCATCACAAACCGCTTGTCTGCGAGCTGAGGACAATACTTCTATATAGAAGTTGCACAGTGTCATTCACACAAACACTAAACCCCATCATGGTGACACACGATACTGAAATAATAAAATAAACATTAATTTAACAACATTAGATGTAAGATTAAACCCTAG
>NW_015546043.1:27494-35458 GCF_001515605.1 Sinocyclocheilus anshuiensis | reverse complement strand
AAACAGTGATGTCATCATCAGCTCAGTTCAGTTCTCATCCAATGTGACCATGCAGTCAATTCAATAATATTGCCCACTAAGCAAGTTAGAAGGTGACACAATCAAGAAACAAACTCCATTGGTGACAGAAATGGAGGGGGAAAAACAGGATGAAACCAGACTCATGCTGCATCCCAATGTGCCTAATTATACCATGCCCTAAAGTATGTACTCCTTTGGTAAAGAAAAATACACACATTTGAGTGTGTAGTAGAAGAGTAGGCAAGCTTTGGGGCATAGTATCGCGTCATAAAATGACATTTTTAATGGACCTCTCTTTCGCATAGTTACACTTTGACTGTAAACTGGCCTATCAATCATCTCATCACAGTTAATATCCTCCACATTTCATTTCATTTAACTTCCTACCGTATTGGAGAGAAAAGAAATAGCATGTTGATCTACCAGCCTTGGATCTGAGAACAGAGAACACTGCTCATATTTTTTTATGATGCATTTAAAAGTTAATGGCCAAATGAATGTTTATAAAAGTTTACATTCTTGATACTGCATATATATATATATAAAGATATATAGAATATATTTAGAAATTTAACTCAGATAACATTAAATAAATATTTTTTTACCATGGGCTGTTCAACATACTATGCTTTGGGAAACACTTATTCTCATCTCACATACTATTTAGAATGGATGGTATGAACACTGAAATGCATGGTCAGTCAGAAAGCAGTTATTCTGCACCTTGAGCCAGGATGAGGAGTCTGGTACTAACGCCACCTTGAGCCAGGATGAGGAGTCTGGTACTAACGCCACCTTGAGCCAGGATGAGGAGTCTGGTACTAACGCCACCTTGAGCCAGGATGAGGAGTCTGGTACTAACGCCACCTTGAGCCAGGATGAGGAGTCTGGTACTAACGCCACCTTGAGGCAGGATGAGGAGTCTGGTGCTAATGCCACCTTGAGCCAGGATGAGGAGTCTGGTTCTAACGCCACCTTGAGCCAGGATGAGGAGTCTGGTTCTAACGCCACCTTGAGCCAGGATGAGGAGTCTGGTTCTGTGAACTGCACCTGGAGTCCTTCTGATGAATGATTTTAGGTGCTGATGTCAAACGTGCTCTTTAGTAACTAAATAAAATGTGTTTTTTTTAATAAATGGTTTGTCTTGTGTTCAGTGTGTATTTTTCCTAAGTTTGAGTGCTAAGAGGTTTGTAGAGCTGCTTTAATGCGTTCTCCTAATGGTGTCACTTCTGGTACGTTGTTACTCATTCTGCCTAAATGTGGAAACCTACTTGCAAGACTTTGGGGTTTTTTTTTTTTTGGTACTAACGCCACCTTGAGCCAGGATGAGGAGTCTGGTACTAACGCCACCTTGAGCCAGGATGAGGAGTCTGGTTCTGTGAACCGTACCTGGAGTCCTTCTGATGAATGATTTTAGGTGCTGATGTCAAACGTGCTCTTTAGTAACTAAATAAAATGTGTTTTTTTTAATAAATGGTTTGTCTTGTGTTCAGTGTGTATTTTTCCTAAGTTTGAGTGCTAAGAGGTTTGTAGAGCTGCTTTAATGCGTTCTCCTAATGGTGTCACTTCTGGTACGTTGTTACTCATTCTGCCTAAATGTGGAAACCTACTTGCAAGACTTTGTGGTTTTTTTTTTTTTTTTTTTAAAGCAGTTCTTGTCACTAATGTATGAATCCAGAAAGTGGCAACAGTTTATTTGGGAAATGCAAATCTGCATACCCACTGCTAGACCGCAAAAACCGATCCCTTCTGACACGTTTAGCTTGCAGGAATTATGCGTTCTGAGTGTTGGTGTCAATTTTCTTCAGTTTAGTCAAGTAACCTTTTATATACTGTTTTATAAAAGTAGCTTTACAGTGATAAAAGTATTTGTTGATTTGAGGTAAACAAAATTTAGATCTGTTAAAGCAGCTCTAAAAGACAATAGTAAACAAGTCGGTTGAAAACCATTCGTTGTTGATTCCAGTGTGGTTCAATAACTGTCTAAAGTCAATCAGTTATGGAATGAGTTTAAATCTGCTCTTGAGAAATCATTAGCTCAGTTCTGCTAAATTCTGAAAAATACAGAGGTTTTAATTATTGGACCAAAGTCCTTCTGCATGTAATATCCTTGAACACTGTAACACTTGATGGCTGCTCTCAATTCTTTATCAGTTTGGAACTTAGGTGTGCTATTTGATAGCAAAGCTGCAGACAAAGCGATGACGTCTCCGATCATTATCTAGTTTTGTGCAAACTCCATATAGCTAAAATGGTAAGTTCTACTCCTTGTTACAAGTATGGTAGAATCATCACTTCCACAAAACACTGCTTTGCAAGTAATCTTCCTGATTTATCTCAATTCCTCAGCATATCCAATAGCTCAGAACAACATGATGTAACCAAAACTATGGACTCTCTCTTTTAACGCCACCTTGAGCCAGGATGAGGAGTCTGGTACTAACGCCACCTTGAGCCAGGATGAGGAGTCTGGTACTAACGCCACCTTGAGCCAGGATGAGGAGTCTGGTACTAACGCCACCTTGAGCCAGGATGAGGAGTCTGGTACTAACGCCACCTTGAGCCAGGATGAGGAGTCTGGTACTAACGCCACCTTGAGCCAGGATGAGGAGTCTGGTACTAACGCCACCTTGAGCCAGGATGAGGAGTCTGGTACTAACGCCACCTTGAGCCAGGATGAGGAGTCTGGTACTAACGCCACCTTGAGCCAGGATGAGGAGTCTGGTACTAACGCCACCTTGAGCCAGGATGAGGAGTCTGGTACTAACGCCACCTTGAGCCAGGATGAGGAGTCTGGTTCTAACGCCACCTTGAGCCAGGATGAGGAGTCTGGTACTAACGCCACCTTGAGCCAGGATGAGGAGTCTGGTACTAACGCCACCTTGAGCCAGGATGAGGAGTCTGGTACTAACGCCACCTTGAGCCAGGATGAGGAGTCTGGTACTAACGCCACCTTGAGCCAGGATGAGGAGTCTGGTACTAACGCCACCTTGAGCCAGGATGAGGAGTCTGGTACTAACGCCACCTTGAGCCAGGATGAGGAGTCTGGTACTAACGCCACCTTGAGCCAGGATGAGGAGTCTGGTACTAACGCCACCTTGAGCCAGGATGAGGAGTCTGGTTCTGTGAACCGTACCTGGAGTCCTTCTGATGAATGATTTTAGGTGCTGATGTCAAACGTGCTCTTTAGTAACTAAATAAAATGTGTTTTTTTTAATAAATGGTTTGTCTTGTGTTCAGTGTGTATTTTTCCTAAGTTTGAGTGCTAAGAGGTTTGTAGAGCTGCTTTAATGCGTTCTCCTAATGGTGTCACTTCTGGTACGTTGTTACTCATTCTGCCTAAATGTGGAAACCTACTTGCAAGACTTTGTGGTTTTTTTTTTTTTTTTTTTAAAGCAGTTCTTGTCACTAATGTATGAATCCAGAAAGTGGCAACAGTTTATTTGGGAAATGCAAATCTGCATACCCACTGCTAGACCGCAAAAACCGATCCCTTCTGACACGTTTAGCTTGCAGGAATTATGCGTTCTGAGTGTTGGTGTCAATTTTCTTCAGTTTAGTCAAGTAACCTTTTATATACTGTTTTATAAAAGTAGCTTTACAGTGATAAGAAAAGGATTTGTTGATTTGAGGTAAACAAAATTTAGATCTGTTAAAGCAGCTCTAAAAGACAGTAGTAAACAAGTCGGTTGGAAACCATTCATTGTTGATTCCAGTGTGGTTCAATAACTGTCTAAAGTCAATCAGTTATGGAATGAGTTTAAATCTGCTCTTGAGAAATCATTAGCTCAGTTCTGCTAAATTCTGAAAAGTAGAGAGGTTTTAATTATTGGACCAAAGTCCTTCTGCATGTAATATCCTTGAACACTGTAACACTTGATGGCTGCTCTCAATTCTTTATCAGTTTGGAACTTAGGTGTGCTATTTGATAGCAAAGCTGCAGCCAAAGCGATGACGTCTCCGATCATTATCTAGTTTTGTGCAAACTCCATATAGCTAAAATGGTAAGTTCTACTCCTCGTTACAAGTATGGTAGAATCATCACTTCCACAAAACACTGCTTTGCAAGTAATCTTCCTGATTTATCTCAATTCCTCAGCATATCCAATAGCTCAGAACAACATGATGTAACCAAAACTATGGACTCTCTCTTTCCTAGCATTTTAGATACAGTTGCTCCTTTATGCTTAAGGAAGATTAAGGAAAACAGTCTGACACAGTTGTATAATGAGCACACTCGCACCCTAAAGAGAGCAGCCCGTAAAATGGAGCGCAGCTGGAGTAAAACAAAACTAGAGGTATTTTGGGTTGCATGGTGGGAAAGTACCCTATCCTACAGAAAAGCATTAATGTGAAATTTTGATTATGTTTTGAGTCATATTTATGCAGAAATATAGAAAATTCTAAAGGGTTCACAAACTTTCGAGCAGCACTGTATATATATTTGTTCGCGGCCCGATGAAATATACCAATTCGCAAAACTAAAAGAATGCATAGTTGATATAAAAAAACTGGATGACAAGTAATTTCCTACTGCTAAATTCTGAAAAAAAAAAATATATATATATATATTGGTAATTATTGGACCAAAAACTTTCTTAAACTGCATGTAATAACCTTGAACACTGTAACACTTGATGGCTGCTCTCAATTCTTTATCAGTTCGGAACTTAGGGGTGCTATTTGATAGCAAAGCTGCAGACAAAGCGATGACGTCTCCGATCATTATCTAGTTTTGTGCAAACTCCATATAGCTAAAATGGTAAGTTCTACTCCTTGTTACAAGTATGGTAGAATCATCACTTCCACAAAACACAACTGTAAATTCTACTCCTTGTTACAAGTATGGTAGAACCATCACTTCTACCACAAAAGACTGCTTTGTAAGTAATCTTCCTGATTTATCCCAATTCCTTAGCATATCCAAAACCTCAGAACAACTTGATGTAACAGAAACTATGGACTCTCTCTTTTCTAGCATTTTAGATACAGTTGCTCCTTTACGCTCAAGGAAGATCAAGGAAAACAGTCTGACACCGTGGTATAATAAGCACACTCGCACCCTAAAGAGAGCAGCCTGGAAAATAGAGCGCAGCTGGAGGAAAACAAAACTAGAGTTATTTCATATTGCATGGTGGGAATGTACCCTATCCTACAGAAAAGCATTAAAAACCTCTAGATCTGATTACTTTTTGTCTCTTTTAGAAGAAAACAAACATAACCCCAGGTATTTATTCAATACAGTGGATAAATTAACGGTTGACATTTCCCAACAGCACAGCAGTAATGACTTTATAAACTACTTTCCTTCTAAGATCGATACTATTAGAGATAAAATTGTAGCCATGCATCCGTCAGCTACAGTATCGCATCAGATAATGTGCTATAGATCGCCTGAGGAACAATTCTACTCATTCTCTACTGCACAGCAGTAATGACTTTATGAACTACTTTACTTCTAAGATCGATACTATTAGAGACAAAATTGTAACCATGCAGCCGTCAACTACAGTATCGCATCAGTGTGATAAAGATCCCCTGAGGAACAATTCCACTCATTCTTTACTATAGGAGAGGAAGAATTGTATAAACTTGTTAAATCATCTAAACCAAGGGTGTCCAATCCTGCACCTGGAGGGCCAGTGTCCTGCAGAGTTTAGCTTCAACCCCAATTAAACACAGCTGAACAAGCTAATCAAGATCTTACTAGCATACTAAAAACTTCCAGGCAGGTGTTTTGAGGCAAGTTGGAGCTAAACTCTGCAGGACAGTGGCCCTCCAGGACTGAGTTTGGACACCCCTGATCTAAACCAACAGTATGTATGTTAGGCCGGGCATACACTGTGCGATTTCTGTGCAATTCCATCAAGGTACAAACTCACACTGTAAGAGCAGGTCACATGCGATGTAAAGTCAAAGCTCACGATTTACGTGCTCACACTGTATGGTCCGATTGTCGAGCACGATTCATGTGTTCACACTGTACGTGTGAAATACTCGAAATGCGCAGACGATGACAACGTTTATATCGACGATAGCCAGAGATATGTAAAAAAAAAAAAAACATCAGGTGATATCGAGAGGATTTATCATTTCCAAATAATGTATTAAATTATAACCATTGCTATCATCATTATTATTATTATTATTATTATGTTACTTTTATTATTAAATTTATAGGTCTACTACAATTAATTTGCCCCGCAATAATTTTATAGCTCTTTACCGCACAACTGCCACGCGGATAATAAATGATTAAATTAGCTTACTCCTCATTGAAAATGATTTAAAACATTTAGATATATTACACAAAGAATAGGCCTATAATTAAAATTCGGTCTAAAGTAGCCTATGTCCGAACACTGTTATAATCAGTCATCAAAATAAGACCTTTATTAGCCTACAGACAAAGACATTTCAAAAACAACTTGTTTAACACGAAATACTTCAATTCTGTTGTTGTTGTTTTTCACTATGTATATCAGCCATAGATTTTTTTTAGAAAATAAATTACCCAATATTTCTCGTCTCCTCTGAGAGAATATGTGCCGTTAATGCAGCGTCAGATGCCGAAAGCTCGGTCAGTTTTTACTTTCACTTTCTGTAGCTTAATGAATTGACTGGAGTTTAAAACTTCTTCACGGGCATAACGCTCATGCAGTTTGCAAATTGTTTGTGTGGCATGCACTGGCTCGCCTTCATGGTTTAAAACTGAAATATTTATAATTTTGCGACGTGTTTGTCTTTATCACTAATTGCAAAATGATGGACAATGGTTCACATTTCCCGTGATAATAACATTATTTTATCAAAAGATCTCCCTCTTTTCATTTTCTTTTTTGCTACATTAAAGATTAAATGGTTAAAGTTCTATTTTCGCGCAGGTGCAGTGAGGGAAAAAGCACTGAGTTTAGGGCAGTCGGTTCGTAGCTTTGCTTCAACTGTGCGATACCTTCACGAGGGGCAACCAAAATTTCTGACATGTCAGAAATTCATCCAACCATCCGATTGCCTGTTGGGAGAGACTTGTCGCTTCTGGTTTCCCCCTGTACACTGC
This sequence comes from Sinocyclocheilus anshuiensis, assembly GCF_001515605.1. Lineage (NCBI taxonomy): Eukaryota > Metazoa > Chordata > Actinopteri > Cypriniformes > Cyprinidae > Sinocyclocheilus > Sinocyclocheilus anshuiensis. Next base: position 28,380 of record NW_015546043.1, on the reverse strand, counting down.
ACTAACACTGCACCACAAATGATGCACGACAAAGCTGAAATTCGGCCCGGCTCTAAAAAGAGTCGCACGAGTCAGAATTCAGCTCAAAATCGGACGAAAATCGCACAGTCTATGCCCGGCTTTAGACCCTATTCCATCTAAGCTCCTAAAAGAGATGCTTTTGTAGCAAACTTCAAATGGTAGTCTCCGGACACCACAGAAACACGATCACACTATGAATGGGATGATGGATACACTGAATTTATTCCTTTAAACAAAATAGTGAGGCAAAATTAATATACACAGACAGACATCGGAAAGCCCACTCTCTCATCACTCTGCTTCCCTGTTCGCATACACCATGCGTCTAAGCACGTGCGCTTAAAAGGGAAGTGATACATTTTCCTTCCGTGTCCCACTAATTAAGGCCCCACCTACAACAAATCATAGGAACTCTTGGAACCATTGAAAATAAAACATTAATTGCAAGTTTTGCTGAAGTTAACTCATTTCTCTTTACAAAAGAAAAAAAAAAGTTACACTCAGATGTCAATTCGCTACACTTCCAAAAGTCATAGATCCTCTTCTGACTATTATTAATTTGTCATTGTCATTAGGATATGTCCCCAAAACCTTCAAACTGGCTGTTAGTAAGCCTCTCATTAAAAAAACACAACTTGACCCCAAAGAACTAGTTAATTACAGACCGATCTCGAATCTCCCTTTTCTGTCAAAGATACTAGAAAAGGTAGTATCCTCACAATTATATCCCTTCTTAGAGAAAAATGGTATCTGTGAGGATTTCCAGTCAGGATTTAGACCGTATCATAGTACTGAGACTGCTCTCATTAGAGTTACAAATGACCTGCTCTTATCATCTGATCGTGGTTGTATCTCTCTATTAGTG
>NW_015546043.1:21522-27083 GCF_001515605.1 Sinocyclocheilus anshuiensis | reverse complement strand
ATGAAAACACTTTTCTTGGGAGGTGTCTTTCCTGAAATAATGGAATAAGTGTAGTCCCAATTAAGTAGCCTAGTTAATTTTATCAAAATGAAAGAAAACCTAAAACCATAAACTGGCAAGATGGAAAACATGAGCTCAGAGGCTGCAATGATGTTTATCAGAAACTGCCCTAATTCTGACCTTTCCAGTGTCTTTAGGTGTAAGCCCATAAGCAAATGGTCAGCTGAGGAAGTCCAAGAGGCCATCGATGAGTATGAGAGGGACTGTAAGTGCTGGAAACCAGTCCCACCTGTGCCTAAGTTTGTAGTAAATCAGGCTGTTGTTACCGAGAAAGCAGTTGGAACTCATGTTGTTGCCCAGGGCGTGGCCCAGACCAGCGATGATCAGGGAAACTAGATCACTCACACTGGGGAGAGGGCAGTGTGAGTGTTGAGATTCAACCTCTCACCAGTGAGGATGATCCTATGGTCATCTATAGCAACCAGTGTCAGACTGAGTCAAGTGGCAGTATTATCTTGTTCCAAAACATTGCGAAGCTGGAAAAAGCTGACAGTTTGTTTTATACCGATGTGTTGGTGAATGATACGGTCGCTTGCCAAGGCCTGTTAGACACTGGTTCTATGGCGTGTACTATTAAAGAGGAAGTTGAGCGTAGGTTGCTGGATACATGCGGGACTCTTGAGTCTGAGCATACCAGGGCAAAAAGACCAGTTAATTGTTGGCACTAACGTCATCAAGTACGTCATGAGTCAACTTAAGCAGTCGCAAAACTATTGGCGTGTCATGAACCAGCCAAATTCTACAGGAGAACCAGAGATTCAGCGGTTTTTGAGTATGCTGTCTGGACATGATAGATGGGAAGGTGGTAGTATCCCAACCATTGTCGGTACTGCTAAGCTCACTCAGGCTGTCACGCTTTTACCACACCAAGAGCACCTCGTGTGGGGCAGACTCCCGACCAGTTCCACTGTTTCTGTAGGTAGCACAGTGTTGATTGAGCCGTCTAGGGCACAAACCCATAAGAAGAGTGTTCTTGTTGGCCGTGTTATAGCTACTTTGCCTGGTGACAGATGGGTGCTGGTTAAGTTGATTAACCCATCCAAAAAACCGGTCACTTTGAGACGTAATGCTAAAATAGCAGATGTTTCTCCTGTTTTAGCAGTGGAAGACCTCGACATGCAGCCTGGACACGGTGATGGGGAAACTGTGAACGTGCAGAGCCAATCTGTCTCCTCTAGCGCAGATGCAGGGGTTAGTTCTCCCTCTGGTGTTCATGAGGCACTGCAGAAGCTTGGTCTCAGCGATCTCGACATAGAGTCATGCGAGGTCACTCCATACTGGAAAGACAAGCTTCTGCAGTTGATTCGAAGACATCAAGATGTGTTTTCTAAACATAAGTTAGATTGTGGTAAAGCCAAAGAGTTTGTCCACAGGATTCACCTGTCAGATAATCGCCCGTTCAGACTTCCGTATCGGCGCGTTCCCCCTGCTCAATATCAGAAACTGAGAAAAGTGCTCTCTGAGATGGAAGAGCAAGAGATTATCCACAAGTCTTGCAGTGAGTGGGCATCCCCGTTGGTCCTGGTATGGAAGAAAAGCGGTGATCTTCGCGTTTGTGTTGATTACCACTGGCTTAATGCCCGGACCATCAAGGATGTTCACCCTTTACCTCACCAAGCAGACTGCTTCTGGACGGGTTGGGCGCCGTGTTATCACAGGTCGCAGAGGGTGAGACTAGAGCCCGGCCAATTGCTTTTGCTAGCAAAGCCCTTACGCATGCTCAGGCCAAGTATCCTGCTACCGCTTGGAGTTCTTGGCTTTGAAGTGGTCCGTTTGCGAGAAATTCAGCCACTGGCTGAAAGGCCACGAATTTGTTGTTTGGACAGACAACAATCCCTTAATTTACATCCTTACAAAGCCTAAACTCGACGCATGTGAGCAGAGACGGGTCTCCAAGTTGGCGCCCTATCGTTTCAGCATCAAGTATATACCTGGCAGTAAGAACGTAGTAGCCGATGCTTTAAGTCGTCAACCCTTTGTCCATAACCGGGTCAGTCAGAGGCTGCTGAATGAGCCTTACAATGCGTTGCTTGAGGAAGCGGAACAGTTTGAGAAGGAGACAGTGCAGGACGCATTCAGGCTTAGTGCTGGTGTTCAGAGCGTTGAATGCCCTCCTTGTGTAATGCATTGTCCGCTTTCTAGTGCCGAGGTGTCTGCGGTGTTAGAGGGTCATAATGACTGGGAAGCAGGGGTTGAATCGAGAGCGATCTCCTGGGTTGTCCAAGACACCCAGCATTTGTTGCCTCCTGGGCAATGCCCATTACCAGTCTTCTCGTTAGACGAACTTCGAGACAGACAGCAAAATGATCCTTATCTGTCCAGGGTCCTGTTTTATGTAAATGGGGGCAAGAGAGCCTCTCGTCGTGAGCGTGCTGGTGAGACGTATAAAGATCTTGAAGCAGTGGGACAAGTTAAAGATACTTGATGGTTTACTGTATCGTGTAACCAAAGATAATCTGACAGGAAAGAAACGGTTGCAGTATGTTGTTCCCTCTTCTTTAATCACACAGGTCATGACGGGCGTTCACGATGAAGCAGGGCACCAGGGCCAAGGTAGAACAATACACCTGGCAAGACAAAGGTTCTTTTGGGTCGGGTTGGAATGTGACGTTCGCAGATATGCTAAGTGTTGCAAGCGCTGCGTTGTCAGTAAAACGCCTGAACCCGAAGGCAGAGCCCCACTAGAGAGTGCCATTTTCCCAGGACGCGTCCTGGGAAAATGGCACGTATGGTCACCCTATTGTATTACAACATTGTTTTTGTCATTTTGAGTTCTAGAATACAGCACATGTGAGTCAGTGTATTTCAGTATGTTGTTCCAGATTAGAGATGAAGTTTCATCCAAGATGAATGGTGTTTAAGGCACCTTTTGCGGGTGACTGCAGTAGGCCTGATAAACCTGCCGTACTCACCTTCCCCGTGAGTGGGAAACATATTTTGTTGTACAATGTTCTGGATAAAAGTTGGTCTAATGACCCCAGTGTATACTATCCCTGTAATAGTCAAAATTTGTTAAGTTCAGGGGGAGAATGTAGCTGGTGTGAATAATTTATTGACTTAATTTAATTTGCTTTCTTTTCTTTCCTATATTGTATTATTATTATTTTTTTATATGTTATAAATTCTATGTGTTTCATAATAAGAATGGGTTAATGAACTCTACGAAATTTTGTTCCTCTACTATTGTTCGCAAGTTTAAAAATATAACGTTAAAGTCGCGGACTTTTCTTTGGGAGTTTGTCTGGGGAGGGAATGATATCAGTGGAACACATCCGGGGTTTCCCCGCGTGCAACATGTGATAGCCTCAGTCTACCTGTGTGTGAGGCTAATGAGCACATGTACTACTCGGTTCTCCCCGTGAATGACTCTGGTATGACGATGTTTTTTGTCTAAAATGCATATTTATCACTGGATGAATGTGATTACTTTATACTAGCACTCGATTGTGCTAGTTATGATGCAAATGTATATTTTAATGTGTTATTTAACTTAAACGATGTACATTGTGACGCTAACTAATTAGTATCATATGTTTAGTGTGCCAGAGAAGGAGAAGCTGTCGCCTGTTGATCCACTGATTATTTCTCCTTGTTACAGGTATGTTGTTTAATTAGTTCTGTTTTATAAAAGAAAAGAGATTTAGTTGACTGTGTATTGTACGTAGTGTTACGGGAGAAAATCTGATTTAATGATTCATGCAGTGCGTGACGCACGTGGTGCGGCCTACACATGGTACGGTGCTAAACATATTGAATGATTAATTTCACTATGTAACGTATAGGAATACTGATTTATTCATACAAATGGTATTATAACTTTCTTTTGTATTATTTCACTATAGTATGTTTTAATGTATAAATACTTGAATTAATGCATAAGTTAATAATGTAATATAGATTTTATATCTAATGTAATATTGTATATGTATTGTAATGTATAAATAGGAATATTAATGTGATGTATAAGAAAGACAAGAGACATATTGTAAACAGTATAATTTATTTACATTATTGTATCATGGCAGTCTGCCTGTGTGCGAGGCTAATGAGCACATGTACTACTCGGTTCTCCCCCGTGAATGACTCTGTGTGCCAGAGTCGGAGAAGCTGTCGCCTGTTGATCCACTGATTATTTCTCCTTGTAACAGATTGAGTAAAAGAAAGTGCTGAATCTCATCAACGACTGGTCGTGTGGTCTCTATGTGTGTGAGGGTGACCGGTCCAGACATGCTACATTAGCATGGTTCAAACTGTACTTATCTGACCACCATCAATTCGTAGCAGTGAATGAAGAGGTATCATATTAATCACAAGTGCAGTATGGAGTACCTCAAGACTCAGTACTAGGGCCGTTACTTTTCACGCTTTAGATGTTACCCTTGGGAGATATCATCAGGAAACACAGTGTTAGCTTTCACTGTTATGCTGATGATACTCAGCTCTATATTTCTTCATGCCCCGGTGAAACATACCAATTTGAAAAAAGTAACGGAATGCATAGTCGATATTTAAAAAACTGGATGACGAGTAATTTCTTACTGCTAAATTCTGAAAAAACAGAGGTGTTAATGATCGGACCTAAAACCTCTGCATGTAACAACCTAGAACACTGTCCAACACTTGATGACTGCTCTGTCAATTCTTCGTCATCAGTTAGGAACCTAGGTGTGCTATTTGATAGCAATCTTTCCTTTGAAAGCCACGTTTCTGACATTTGTAAAACTTTTTTTCCATCTCAGAAATATATCTAAATTGCGACCTATGCTCTCAACTCAAGGTTAGATTATTGTAATGCTTTATTGGGTGGTTGTTCTGCACGCTTAATAAACAAACTCCAGCTGGTCCAAAATGCAGCAGCTAGAGTTTTTACTAGAACCAGGAAGTATGACCATATTAGTCCGGTATACATTTTAAAATCTTGCTAATTACCTTTTAAAGCCCTGAATGGTTTAGCACCTCAGTAGTTGAGCGAGCTCTTATCACATTATAGTCCTTCACGTCCGTTATGATCTCAAAACTCTGGCCATTTGATAATACCTAGAATATCAAAATCAACTGCGGGCGGCAGATCCTTTTCCTATTTAGGGCCCAAACTCTGGAACAATCTGTCTAACATTGTTCAGGAGGCAGACACACTCTGTCAGTTTAAATCTAGCTTAAAAACCAATCTATTTAACCTGGCTTACACATAACACACTAACACATTTCGATAATTCAAATCCGGTAAAAGATTGTTAGGCTGCATTAATTAGGTAACACACGATGTACTTGTTACATCATAAGAAGAATGGCACCTATGCTAATATTAGTCTGTCTCAGTCTTATTCTGAGGTCACCATAGCCACCAGATCCAGACTGTATCCAGATCAGATGGTCACTGCAGTCACCCGGATCCAGTCCGTATCCAGCCCAGATGGTGGATCAGCACCTAGAAAGGACCTCTACAGCCCTGAAAGACAGCGGAGACCAGGACAACTAGATGAGCCCCAGAGACAGATCCC
>NW_015546043.1:19175-21407 GCF_001515605.1 Sinocyclocheilus anshuiensis | reverse complement strand
TAGTCTGTTTCTTTCTTATTCCGAGGTCACCGTAGCCACCAGATCCAGTCTGTATCCAGATCAGATGGTCACTGCAGTAACCCGGATCCAGTCCGTATCCAGCCCAGATGGTGGATCAGCACCTAGAGATGACCTCTACAGCCCTGAATGTCAGCGGAGACCAGGACAACTAGATGAGCCCCAGAGACAGATCCCTAGTGAAGACCTTGTCTCCTAGATGGCCACCGGGACAAGACCAATGGAACCAGATGAGTCCTCTGTGGTCTCCCATGGTTTTAAAATCGGTTAAGATTTGAAAATCGTCTAGTGTGTGGCCAGCTTTAGTTGGGGACACTTGAATGATTGCACAAACATTATTGGAAGAGAGCTGAACTGGATGATGACATCACTGAACCATCAATGAACTGACTTTAACTGCAAAAATGTTATCATCCTCTTGCATTATTGACACACTGTTTTCCTGTTTGACATTGTGAAGCTGGTGTGACAATCTGTATTGTATAAAGCACTATATAAATAACGGTTACTTGACTCATCCAATGTGATCATGCAGTCAAGTCAATAATATTGCCAACTAAGCAAGCTAGTTGGTGACAGTGGCAAAGAACACAAACTCCATTGGTGACAGAAATGGAGAAAAAACAAACAGGCTGAAACCAAACTCATGCTGCATCCTATTGTGCCTACTTATACTATGCCCTTAAAGTATGTACACCTTTGGTAAAGAAAAAATACACACTTTTGAGTGTGTAGTAGCAGAGTAGGCATGCTTTGGGACATACTATCACACCATATAATTGACTGTTTGCAAAGAGCTTGATTGACAGGCGATCTGACCAATCATAATGCTGAATCCGCCATCTTGCCCGACAATCAAATCAGATAGGAGAGTAGATTAACGTCAGTGGACTTAAACGTGATAAAGTGTGTGTATTGACTTCTTTCCGCGATTGAAATTGAATACGCTCTGATCTTCATTCATGTTTATTTTGTGCTTTATGCAAATATGAAAAGACGATCTGGGGCCCGTTTCAATAAGGAGGTTCAACCAAATGTTGAAACTTAAACACTAAGTTGACATACCCTGAGATGGGAAACTCTGAGTTTTCGGTTTCAGAACAAATGAACTGAGTTAGTTCAATACACTCGGAGTAGGTTGACTCTGAGTTTAGCACATATGAGAAGTCATGATCAATGGAGCTCCGAAATTATGATTCACCATGGAAAAAAAAAGAATGTGGCAGCAGCTAAAAAAAGTATAAAAACACAATTCAATAAAGGTGTAGGCAACATGACTTTACAAACATTTGACATTAAATATCATTCAGTGTCTATTTCAATGCACAGCAGCTTTTTCCACATAGTCTAACGCTCTTTACACATAGGCTAATTAAATATTCTCTAATCCAACCTGTTACATTTCTTAATTAGAGAAATGAAATTAACAACTGACTTGTACTCAGTGGACAGCAAGATGGTAGAGGCTCTCAAAATGGGGGGAGGACCTGCAGCATCAACACTGACAGATGAAGAGGAGATGGTCAAGTATTGGAAGAATTTTAAAATCCAAAAGGAAAAAGCATAACGGTTGCTTTTGTATTTGTAGGAAATAAAGACGACCTAATAAATTGTGAATAATTTGTGTTTATTTAGCAGGTGTGGTTGTGGTTACGGCATATATCTCGGCCTACCCTTCCATCTGTCATCCTCTGATTCATTTTCAGAAGGTGCGATGGTGGGAATATGGGTATCATCAGTGCATCCAACAACACTGGAAATCCTGAAGGAAGTTCTAATTATTAGTGGATTACTTCCAGAGGTTGCAGCAAGATGTTATCAAGTGAATGTCATTTATCAGATTAGCAGACACCACTGACCTACAGTCCAGAGAAACTCCTCTTTGACGAATTTGTGCCCAGGAAAAAATTCTCAGAAAGACCGTGAGAGCGACGCACACTTTCCTTATCGGTCTGCATACAGCAGCCTTATAATGTGCTCTGCATCTCTGATGTTTTAAAGAAAACTACCATTTAAATTGGTACCTCTCAAATAAATATGCATGAGAATATGGCAAAAAAATAATAAAAACCTCCCTACGAATGCAGCCTCCTCGTCTACAGGATCCTGTATAAAAGGAGATGCCATTTTTGTCACTTTCACAGTTAGAATTTTTGTCTTCTTGTTTCCAGTCAAAATATCTAAAGATTCTTAAATCAAGATGCATTAAAAAAA
>NW_015546043.1:7206-10945 GCF_001515605.1 Sinocyclocheilus anshuiensis | reverse complement strand
GGACTTTGAGATTTGTAACTTTCTAGATCTTTTTTATGCCCAAACATACACACTACACACTGACTAAAATTAAAAAAGTGAAAAAGCATAATAGGACCCCTTTAATGCACATGACTTGGTAGGCCAGTAAACAAACAACAACAAAGGGCTTTGTTTTTATTAAGGTCTTAATACTGTAGCACGGCCACATAAGAGGGATATATTTATAAAGCTGTTGATTAAATACTAATTTGATTGTTGATGTGTCACAGCTGTTATTGATGTATCTTTGTTTGTATTGCCCCATCGAGTGTGGTGGCTTCTCGCGATTCTCGCGAGAGTTCGCTCGCAACGCGCCAGGGAATCCCCGTGACGTCACATCGATCAGAACATCCGATACGTCCGATAAAAGAAGCCGGTTAGCGGCGTTCATGAGCTACGCTCAATGTGCTCACTTGGATACACTACGATCGTCTCCTACATGCTGCTGTTATACAGCCCTGAAAGACAGCGGAGACCAGGACAACTAGATGAGCCCCAGATACAGATCCCCGGTAAAGACCTTGTCTCAGACAACCACCAGGACAAGACCACAGGAATCAGATTAGTCCTCTGCACAATGTGACTTTGCTGCAGCCTGATTAAGAGGTAAACAGAACAACTTCTATTTGTGTAGCCTGCCTTATTTAGGCTGAGTGTTACAAAGTAACACTAACACTGCTCAGTGCTGTCTGTCGGCGTGTTGTCAGTTTGCTCTTTACTCCATGATGTATTTTTTACTGCATGAGAACATGATGTGTAGTGTGAGAGCGGCATTAGTTTGTTGGACATAGCAACAGTAACTAAGGAGGGTGGGTTTTTGCAAACAGTCAATTGCGTTACTCTACTTAACTTTAGGTCGTGCACATCCGCCATGTTGCTTTTTTTGTAGTTTTTATGTAGTTTTTTCATGTATGTAGTTCTGAACTGAATCCTTCACTAAAAAAAGCAATGAATCGTGGACAATATTAGCCATAAAGCTGATGATACACGGGGCAACTTTTTGAGCAATTTTGTTGGGCAACTTTTGTTGAGCAATGTTGCTTGTGTACTTTCCCACTGAGAATGGGTAACAAATTTCTATCTGGATACTTTAGATCAGTTGTGGGCCTTGTGTCTCACCTGTGGTGTATTCCAGAAAGGAGGTTCAACAAACTCAGAGTGAAAACTTGAACTCTGGGTTAACAAACCCCAAAATAGGAAACTCTGAGTTTACAGTTTCAGAACAGCTGAACAGCGTTAGTTCAATCCACTCTGAGTATGTTGACTCTGAGTTTAGCGCATTAGAGTTAGTTCAATCCACTCTGAGTATGTTGACTCTGAGTTTAGCGCGTTCACCACGACTTTGAAAAGTCATGATCAATGGAGCTCCGAAATTACGATTCACCATGGCAACACAGACAAGAAGACTTCCGCATACTACGCAATACATAACTTTAAATCTTAATCACTGTTATAATATCAGAGATGAAAACCGGCAGAACGGTAAGTTATTTAAGTAATCTTAATTTTATGGTAAAAAAAACTGGCAGCACAAAAAATTAAACATAAAAACATGATTCAATCAGGCAAAGCTTCAAGTATAAAAGGTTCATGGGTGTAGGCTACATGACTTTACAAACATTTGACATATTCAATAAATATCATATCAGTAAAAGCATTTTTGCAGCATTAATGAATGAATGAGGTATTTAAACATTGCTTACACTTGAGGTATTTAAACATTGCTTACGCTTTAAAAAGGGGGAGGAGACCCAAAGAAACTCTGGTTTTACCAAAGAAAACCTGCTCCTGACCAGGGGTGCGTTTCCCGTACAACTACTATCTCACTGATTAACCACCATAGTACGATGTATCGTTGTGGAAACGAACTAGCTAGCCACGACTGTTTCCCTAAACCATGGTACCTGTGTCGCAGATCCATCGTTTAAACCACGTTGGTTTGAGCTGTCCTTATGAAGTTGTTCTTCTTCTTCGATCTAATAGCCGACTGGTGCCATGAGCACATACCGCCACCTACAGTAATTTGGTTTTATTTTTTATTTTCTTCAACTCGAATTAAATAGCCTACGCTTTTGAAATGACATTACGTAGGAGTGGAGTAATAACGCAACATTCATTTATTCCACAATAAATTATATACATATACACACACAGAGTTAAAAATGTGCTCTTTTCTGATCCCAATGTCTGTCATTTCACAATTTCATATAAATACCATTTCTTATTTAATATTGATTCTTAAGCACAATTGAAAAAAGATGGGTTTTTAAAAAACTGTGATGTACTGTTGTGGACACCTGTTGCTTATTTTGCTCAATAATTTTTCCTATTTAAGTCCCCTTGCCATTCAGCCATGTGTTAATGAAAATGACACGAAAACCCCAATTTTCACAGCATGAAATTGCAGTTCTTTTGGAGAAGGTGGAAATAATAAAATCCAGCTATTTTAAAAGCTGAAAAACAGCATTACAAATGCTGACAAAAAGAAAATCTGGGCAGAAATCACTCAAAAATTAAATGCTGCTGGCTATGGGTATGCACAAAGCCCAGAAGAAGTCAGGAATAAGTGGAGGGACTTCGCAAGTGTGACAAAACGGAGGGCTGTGGCACGTAAGAGGGAAGCAAACAAGACTGGTGGGGAAATCAATTCAGTTCCTCCTCTCACTACAGAGGAAGAGAAAGTTTTGGCCATCCTGGGGCCTGAAGCATTGGAAGGGATCCTTGGAGGTATAGATGCATGTGCATCAACCAGGCCTTTGCCTTCAAAGTTCAGGCCTCCAACATCAGGCCCTCTCCAGTCTGGCCCTTCAACATCAGGCCTTCTCCAGCCTGGGCCTTCAAAATCACCAAAGGGTCCTTGTCTATTGCTCTCTTCCCCTGATTCACCTCCGTCTGAGGCCTCCTCATGTGCTGAGCAACGTCCTCTGACACAGAAGGCAATGCAGAAGTCAGGCAGTGTATATAAATGCCTGCATAGGGACACATTTTACCCCCCTTGACTCACTATCTGATGATGCCATCTTAAGAAAATTACGGCTTCCAAGGGCCAAGATCCTTGAACTACTACAGGTTGTGAAACCACATCTTCAGAGGGCAACAAGAAGAAACAACGCCTTAAGTTCAGCGGTGCAGTTGTTAGCTACACTGCATTATTATGCTGTTGGAAGTTTTATAGAGGTGGTGGGTGATGGCCTGGGGCTCAGCAAATCTTCAGTCAGCAAAACTGTGACAGCAGTAACACCTTTGCTGTTACAGCTTATGAAGAACATCCTGATTTCCCCCCAAACTCCTGAAGAAATCCAGCTGGCCAATCAACAGTTCTACAGTATTGACAACATCCCCAGAGTGATTGGCATCATCGATGGCACCCTTATCCCAGTGTCAAGCCCTGTGGTAAATGAGCCCTTGTACATTTGCAGGAAGGGCTATCCAGCCATTAATGTTCAAATAGTGTGTGATCACCAAGGGATGTTCACTGACATTGTGGCAAAATGGCCTGGAAGCACACATGACTCTTTTGTGTGGGCCAATTCTGCAGTTTGCCAGGTGGCTAAAGAGGGTGGCTTTGGTGATAGCTGGCTGCTGGGAGACAGTGGATATCCTCTTCGCCCATACCTCCTGACACCTGTGCAGCATCCAGCCACCATTGCAGTTTAAACCATTTGTTTAATCTGACATAACTTCTGTTAAATATTTTGTTTATTTGCCAATATGCCCC
>NW_015546043.1:0-1470 GCF_001515605.1 Sinocyclocheilus anshuiensis | reverse complement strand
ATTACCGGTATTTGTTAGTTATTATTACTTAATCAAAACAACCCAACTGTAGTTTGATTGATATTGCAATGCGCAATAAAAAAAACGGGATTTCTGAAAAAAAAAAATATATATATATATATACAAATGGAGTTATATATATATATATATATATATATATATATATATATACTATATTATACTATACTACTATATATTAGTGACTGCACTAATAAAGCAAGATCATTTCTTTTATTTGTCCTCTTTCATGGACAAGTACTTCAGTGTAAATGCATTTATATTCCTCATATTCTTTGATCTCTTAACCTTTAAGAAAAGAGTTTTGAATCTCGCTGGCTCTCTCCTGAGAAGTGAATCACACTTGCTATGTGTTGCAAGGCATGTGATTGATGATTGACTGTTTGCCACTGATGTCACACATTCATGTGCACGCGCTCCACAAACTCAGGACTGAGTTGACAGTTGACAAAGAAAGTTGATGAACAGCATTGAGGTACCAACAACGGATTGGAGTGGCTTGGTACAAAGAAAGTTGATGATCAGAATCATGGTACCAACAAAGCCGGATTGGAGTGGTTTGGTTTTGACAACTCAAAACTAATCCTGTAACTCTGAATTTGTTAATCTACCATCATGGTACAGGCCCCTGGGCAGGATTAAAGAGGTTCACTTTCTAGCCAGAGAATAACTGCCTTCTGACTGACCATGCATCCCAATGTTCATACTATCCATCCTAAATAGTATGTGAGATGAGAATAAGTGTTTCCCAAAGCATAGTATGTTGAACAGAGTGTGCCAAAAGTCCCCGGATGGTCTATTATTTCAGGTAGATTTTTGAAGTGTGGATCTTTGCACACTCTTAGGCTGATGATACACAAGGTAACTTTTTGAGCAATGTTGCCAGGCAACTTTGGTTAATGCTGCTGTCAACGAGAAACCTGGGGCCTGTACCATGAAGCCGGATTAGCTGGCTAGCCAGGTAAGTTTCAGTTTAGTTTGCACCAATCCTGGGTTTTAGGTACCATGAAAGTGGCTTGGCTTTTAGTGGCGTTCATCGCCATAATAACTTAAGCTCCATAGCTAACCTATATGTTTTAGGCACAATGAAAGTGGTTTGTCTTTTACTGTAGCTGTGTTCATCGCCATAGCTAACCTGCTACAGGGCAGGTTATGTTCTGGTTTAGAGATCTCAAACCAAAATTTGACCAATCAACTTTGAGCAAAGTGACACATCTCTGACACAATAAAGTCACTAAAGTCACAATAAAGTTTCTCTTGCTCCAAATTAAAGGGCACTACATAGTAAAACATTTTTAAAGATAAAATTATATGGCTTTTAGTGATGATTATTTATTATAATTATATGATTTATATATTTATTATAGCCTTAATCCATTACACAATCCATATTAAAATAATGGTTAGTCTTTTATTTTAAATTAATATAAATATATACAGATAATATAGAAT
>NW_015546042.1:0-1778 GCF_001515605.1 Sinocyclocheilus anshuiensis | reverse complement strand
GTTTATAAAAGAATGTGAATTAAGTAAGAGAATATAAATAATATGCTTATTGTTATTTATTAAGAAGAATGTTTTTGTTAAAGGGGTTTTTAATTGTTTTTTTTTTTTTGGCCCTTTCCCCTCTTTCACACATCATATATATTGCATTAATCTCGATCCACACTCCAGTCCAGTCGGTGGCGGTAATGCACCTATTAGTTGGTGTCCGAAACCGCCTACTCAATGAGTAGGTACTTAATTTCAATAAGTACTTACTTAACGAGCGCTAAAAGAGTAGGCACTCTACAGCCAAATCTCGTTAAGTATGAATGAGATCCGGACTTCATCCGCCATGTTGACGTTATCATGTGATCTACGACGTTACAAGCGCAACAACTTAAAAGATACGAGCGACAGGTTTAATTGATCTCTGTAAATATTTTGATGTTTATGAAATTTGCTCATTTTGTGGTCTTGTTGAAGAAACAGCTGCCCTTTTACTGTGATTGTAGTATAACCAATATATTTTGGGTTGATTTAAATTTTTATATATTTAACCCCTACTAATATGACCCACAGTTTAATCCTTAAATATATTATTTTCCCTTACGATAACCCAAAATTGTTATCTCTTGAAAATATATATTTTATGTGCAATTTTTCATCCACAAACAAAACCGGCTTAAATCTCCTGTTTTCCTCTTTTTCTTGTTGAATTTAACTCTCGTTTCATCCCTCCGGCTTATAAACAACAACAGCAACAACAAATGCAATATGTTGATGCATTGATTATATGAATATTATGATTATTTAAGCAATAGTTTGATACATTGATTATATTAATATTATGATTATTTAAAGATATTTAACCTTGTCATTGTGCCTCTTTTTCTGTGTATATAATCTCATACTATGATGTATGCAAACCCATTGTATTTGTTTTCTGCTGTTTGTCATTATGATTGTTCATTGTTAAAGATACAACCATCTTTCCCTGAGCTTGTATGTAATTATAAGTTCTGCAGTAACAATAATAAAAAAGAACATAAGATCGACAGGTGCACTAACACCTCATTGCATCAGTAACTCCACAACCCTACCTAGTACAGTTTTCTTCAGCGTTTGCAATAGTTGTAATATCTGCACAAAGGAGACATCGATCAGCTGCTAGAAGATTAAGTTAACCAACTAACATTATACACTCTCTTTTGGTTTCTGTACCCAATATTTTAAAAATTTACAAATGCAATAAAAATATTGGTATCGGTACTCGGTATCGGCAAATACCAAAAATAAAAGTATCGGTATCGGGCGATTACTGGAAAAAGTGGTATCGGTGCATCCCTAATCGCGATATATATATATATATATATAGTAAAACAAGCAAAATGTAATTTGTTTTGTCATATGCCATAGCTATGCATGAATACACACTAGACACGCAGCCAAGGTGAATACATCTCAATTTTCAGTCAAGTAATGAATGCACAAGTTAATGAAACAATTATATCTTATTTACTGACAACAGGAAACATTAATAAATGAGTAAAATAATAAATAAAAGTAACCATGACAATAAATAAATACAAGTCATCAACACATGAAACAAAGCTTTATTCAAACATACTGTTCTAACAATCATGTATTTACAGACGGTTAATCCACGTCCTACATCTCAACACAGCTGAGACAGTTCTGCAGCTTTATTCTGATGAAGCAGCTGACCACCACATGATAATGTCCACCTTCACCCATCTCTGCCGTCCATCACGACCCTCACTGCTGCAGTCAGACTGAAT
>NW_015546041.1:606194-627759 GCF_001515605.1 Sinocyclocheilus anshuiensis | reverse complement strand
AAACACAGGGCTTAAATACAGGAACTAAATGGGGAACACCTGGAATCAATTGGGGGCCGTGGCGGAGCAGACAGTTCAGAGGGAGCCATGGTGGAGCGGCCTCCGTGGCCTTGGCCTCGGCCCTTGGCCCGGCCTCTATGGCCAGAGCCCTATAGCCTCCCCCAAAAAAATTCCTTGGGGGACATTTCGGGTTCTGAGGCCCTCCGTGGGCCAGACATGGGAACAGCGGCCCTCTCTGGTCCGGACGTGGGGACTGGAGCCCTCTCTGGGCTTGGCTTGGGAACAGGAGGACTCTCTGGGCATAACTTGGGAGCAGGAGCCCTCTCTGGGCTTAATTTGGGAACAGAGTCCTTCTCTGCGCTTGACGTGGGAACTGGAGCCCTTTCTGGAGCGGACTCAGGGGCTGGAGCCCACAGTCTCTTCCTCCGCATTCTCCTCTTTTGAGCAGAGGTGAAGGAGACTGCTTCTGTCAGCTAAGGGCTTGGAAGTGAATCGGCCGGGAAATAGAAATAGAAATCTTTTGTACCATTTTAAATGACTTTACTGTCACTTTTGATCACTTTAATGTATCCTTGCTGAATAAAAGTATCAATTATACGGTCTCAAACTTCTGAACGGTAGTGTATGAATGTTCCAGTTCTTCTTGCTGTTTTCACTGTCATTATCACTGCTCGCTTCAGTGTGTGTTTCTGATTGGTCAATAGGCAGCAGTGGGTGTGGCCCAGAGAAACCCAGTGTCAGTGACATCATTAACCTCGAGATGTTGCAACTTGGATCCAAACTGAAATCAAGTAACACACAGGTAATAATTACATACATTCACATTTTCCATTTCTGGAAACTAGCAAGTGCAGACGGATTGTAAATAATTGGCCTGCATCCACATAATCATGAACCACACACTCCCACAGACAGCTTTAAATATTATGAAACCTTTAAAAAAAAAAAGAGAGATCACAAATGGAAAAGATTGCATACAAACACCATTACAGGGTATATTTGTATAAATGTGTATCCCCTCATATAGATCTGTCTACCAGTTTAATGTACGTAACAAAAGCAGATTGTTGGATTACGTAAAGAATAGAGTATTTTCATCTCTCTCTTTAGTCAGGCTGGTCCTGTTCTTCCTGTACATTCATAAATAAGTCTACGAGACCCGGCTGTGAAATCTGCAGCACAGATCGACCCAATCCTCCCAATCACAGCAGCGTTCAACAGGTGATTCACTCACACCTACACCTGTTCACTGTGATGAACACTCTGTGTGCTGATGATTATTCTGTTTCTGTTTCAGGAAAAAAGCAAGAAGATCGAACCAGTGAAACTCAGCATACCAAGATATTTTGGACAATGCTTTGCTCTAGCTTTATGGGATCAGTTTGAGGAAGGTTCTCTTCTATTCCAGCATGACTGTGCCTCAGTGCACAAAGCAAGGTCCAGAAAGACATGGCTGGATGAGTCTGGTGTGGATGAACACAACAGATCACAAATGCACAACTGGATGAATCAGCAAAAATGCTTGTTTGAGACATGACTCCAAATGGGATGTTAATTCTGTAGATGATTTTCATTCCTCTCCTGTGGTGAGAAGTTGAGCAGGGAATAATCATCCATTTGTCCCAAAATATCTTTGTTAATGTCTCAAGGAGCACGACCCACTCTTGTGACTTTGCTCCTATAAGCAAAATTTCCATATAGGACCAAAGATTCAGGTTTAATAACTAAACACGTGATAAGGACTGGTTTTGAACATTCAGCTAACTGTGAAGACCTTGAATTCAATTGGTCCATCAGACTAGGAAAGTCGACTAACCAAGTGAATTAGACAACATAGAAAATACTCACAATTCAAGATCCTAACACTGTTAAACAACAATGTCCTTCCTGAAAGAGATCAGCCCGTTGGTGAAGAACTATTTTCTCTCTGGAATTGATGTTTTATCGAGACGTGCGGCACAGATCACAGCTGAAATACAACAGGTGTGGTATTACTTTGATAATAGTCTCTCATCTTTTATAGCATTAATATAGTATTTTGGTGCAAATTCATCTAACTCTAGGCAGCATGGATAGATTGGTGGCATGCCCTTATTTGTGGAAAACCTGTTGCCTTTTCATTTCATTTACTTTAATTTTATATTCATTTATGTTGATTTTTTTTTTCTTGTATCATATTGGAATTAGATAACCAATTCAAAATCTGGATCCTGAAGTAAAACCAGCCGAGAATCACCGATTAACTGAACTGCCTCTTATTCTGAATCATATTTTTAAGCAGTAGTCTGATTTTATGGTTACACAGGACAACATTAATTCCTTTTGTGATTTTTATGTCAATTGATTTTAGGGTGAGAGAAGAAACTATAATGAGGTGCTTGATTTGTCTTCTGGAGATCTGCACAGAGGAGGAATAAAACCCATCACCTTTGTTCGTCAAGTGGGTAGAAACTTTAATTATATCAGTCAGAGAACAGAAATAATACATCGAGAAAAAAAAAATTAAAAACAATTTATTATTTTTTCATGTATGAGCTGGTTTAAGTCGATCAACAGTAACCCATTCAGTACGGCCCCAAATATACACTGGAAATGTTTTGACTCCAGCATCCAGAACACGAAGTCCATCATACAGGGGATGCAATGAATTTTACTGAGCATCATGATGAATGAACACAAACTCAGATGTAAGAAGTCCTTTGGGATCCAAGCGGTCATCGGGTCATGCTGAGAGTTAGGAACTGGTTTGAAAGCATTTATTCTGTCTAAGAGGCAGGCTGGTCAGAAGATAGAGCCCATGACCTTGTGCTCTCTGGAATGAAATCTCTCTGAGCATACACCAACTCTGCTGAGGACGTTTGAAGATCCTCCTCAGGAGCTGTTCGCAGGTCCAGCAGGACCCAAGGTAGCCGCTCCACTTTTCTGTCGTCTGTCAGACTGGCCCTAAGTATAGTTTTGAGAGAGCTATGAAAACATTCACAAAGGCCATTTGTCTGAAGTGGCACTCCAAAGATTCGAGCACCTCTGCCCACAACTCAGACAAAAATTGAGTGCTGTGATCAGAAGATATGCTTGATGGCATGGCAGAACGTGCTACCCATTACAATTGGTTACAAATTTGATATCGGATTATAGGGAAATTATTAAATATTGGGGAAAAAATAGGTAAAACTGATTATCGGTCGATCTTTAGTCAGTGCCATTGACGTCAACAACTACAAGTTTTTATGTATATTACATAGGCATGCATGATATTTAGCCGCTCCACTTTTCTGTCGTCTGTCAGACTGGCCCTAAGTATAGTTTTGAGAGAGCTCTGAAAACATTCACAAAGGCCATTTGTCTGAAGTGGCACTCCAAAGATTCGAGCACCTCTGCCCACAACTCAGACAAAAATTGAGTGCTGTGATCAGAAGATATGCTTGATGGCATGGCAGAACGTGCTACCCATTACAATTGGTTACAAATTTGATATCGGATTATAGGGAAATTATTAAATATTGGGGAAAAAATAGGTAAAACTGATTATCGGTCGATCTTTAGTCAGTGCCATTGACGTCAACAACTACAAGTTTTTATGTATATTACATAGGCATGCATGATATTATCGGAACATTATTGGAATCGGCCGATAAAGTCTTAAAATGTAAACATTTTTTGAAAAAAATGTTTTTTAAATATGCCGATATGCCTTGCCGATAAGACGGATAGCTCACATGTGCTCAGGCTGTGATAGTGATAAGATCATGAAAATAACGAGTCTGTTTTGATTTAAAGGTCAGAAGCTATAGCTTACATGAATAAAATTCACAAACATGACACTTGTAGATTAAATAATTTAATATATAAAGATTTACTGTGTAATATGTAATATATTTTTTCAAATGGAATATGAAAACTTAAATATAAGGAGCTCTAACAAAATTTTGAATTTAAAAATTTTAGACCATCTATTAATGTTGAGAAAAAATGCAGAAGATATTGATTTTATTACAGTTATTTTCAAGGCTTTCAATGTACTCTGATGGTACATGATGGACCTGATGGTGCAGGAGACCACCAAGATGGCTCAGGCTTGACAGATGTCCACCTCCAGGGAGCTGACGAGGCAGGAGACCACCAAGGTGAATCAGGCAGGACTGGAACAAAGAGCACAGAGAGGTTAGCAATGGCCTCAGTGGCCGTAACAGGACAACCAGACAGTTCAGAAACAGCATCTTTGGCCGTAACAGGGTGAGCAGAGAGTTCAGGGGCAGCCCTTTTGACCGTGACAGGACAGGCAGAGAGTTCAAAGACGACCTCCTTGGTCATGACAGGACAGACAGAGACTTCAAAAATGGCCTCCTTGATCATGACAGGGCAAACAGAGAGTTCAGGTCCGGCCTTCTTGGCCATGACTGAACAGTCAGAGAGTCCAGAAACAACCTCCTTGGTAATTGCAGGGCAAACAGAGAGTTCAGGAACGGCCTCTTTGGCCAGGACAGGGCAAACCGAGAGTTCAAGAATGGCCTCCTTGGCCATGACAGGACAAACAGAGAGTTCGTAAATGGGTGCCCATGCCCTAAGAGGAGCTGAAGCGGACACCACCGCCACCTCTGAAGGATCTGCAGAGGAAGCTGCCACCTCGGTAAGAGCTGGAGCGGATGCCGCCAACTCGGGAGGTTCTGCAGCGGTACCGCCATCTCTGGAGTTTCTGCAGCGGACGCCGCCTACTCGCTTGTTTCTACAGCGGAAGCTCCCACCTCGGGAGAAGCTGGAGCGGACTCATGGACTTGAGTGGACTCTGGATCAGACACATAGACTGGAGCGGATTCCTCAGCTAGAGTTGGTTCTGGACCAGACTCATAGACTGGAGCGGGCTCTCAAGCGGACTCATAGACATGACGGGACGAGGCTCTGGAACGGCAGCCATGATGGATTGAGACTCTGGAATGACAGCCATTTTGTGGAAAGTCTCTGAGCTGGCAGCCATCTTGTGAAAAATCTCTGGGCTGGTAGCCATTCTGTGAACAGTCTCTGAGCTGGCAGCCATTTTGTGAACAGATTCTGAGCTGGCGGCCATCTTGGGAAGAGACTCTGCTTCTCCCACGGTGAAAGGGGAACCAATCAGCAAAAGTGCAAATTCCAAAAATTCATTTGTATGGACCACTTTGTATGAGCACAGATCTTAAAGGTTAATTTAGACCAGGGGTGGGCAAAATTGCACTTCCAGGCCACTTTCCTTCAGAGGTTAGCTCCAACCTTAATCAAACACACCTGAACCAGCTAATCATTGTCTTCAAGACTACTAGAAGGCTACAGGCAGGTGAGTCATATCAGGGTTGGATCAAATCTCTGCAGGAAAGTGGCCTGGAAGGGCCAAGTTTGCCCATCACTGATTTAGACCATGGCAAAAGAAGTGTATGAGTGCACAATCTGGGAAATCAGAGTGATGAGCAATGTCAAGAAAATCTTGGATGTGGTATATCAGGGTGGGATCAAATCTCTGCAGGAAAGTGGCCTGGAAGGGCCAAGTTTGCCCATCACTGATTTAGACCATGGCAAAAGAAGTGTATGAGTGCACAATCTGGGAAATCAGAGTGATGAGCAATGTCAAGAAAATCTTGGATGTGGTCCTTGAGGGACCGATTACTTGAGTTTTACAGGCAAATCTGAGTACTGGGTCCATGATTGGTCTGGGTCGTTAAATAAAGCTGCTGGATCCGGGTGTGGCTGAGTATTCTGTAATAAGGGGACGTGACATCGGAGGTGTGGAATCAAATGCAGGCTTTAATAGACAGACAGGCAGGGTCCAGTACCAGCAAACAGTAACAAACAAGGTAATCCAAAAGGGTAATCCAAAAACAGGTAAAGGTCAGGGCAGGCAGCAAACGATCATAAAACAGATAAACAGTCCAAGATCAAACACACAAAGGCATGGCAAGACAAGGAAAATGTTACAGGCTAACAATACTCTACGATGTGTCAGTGTGAGTGTGCAACCTTTATAGTCCTCATAATATGAAACAGGTAATAGCCGATAACGAGTTCCTAGGCAGAGGGAACCTGGGAAATGGAGTCCAGGGTGAGCAGTAATAGTAAGGAATGTAGTTCCCTCTAGCAGAGCTCATGGGCACTCCAGTTGGCGATCGTAACAATTGGTCAATCTCTAATTATTTTTATTTGTAGGTCCTTGCTGCCTGCTTTTATCCAGCCCTTTTGGAGGATGACAGTCTGCCATTAGATGTTAAACAAAGGGCCGAAAGTCTCCTTAGAGAATGCGATGGTGGAAGCATAGGTGAGTTTTTGTCCCTGCAGTAAATATACTGGCATACCTTGCTGTTTTCATACATTTAAGTACCTTAAACTGTAAAAAATGTTTTCATGTTATAAAAGCATCATCATTTCCATCTGAAAGATTAAAGTTGTGAGAGTTCAGCATAAAGTTATAAGAAAGGTAACATTTGCACCACAATGTAAGCTTTCAGTTTCAATGGGTTAATTTTTTTTACAATGTGGACAGGTCTGTTCAAATATTCATTAACGTATATGAATCGGTTGAGTTTAATGTTGAATCCTTTCATGTGTATGTGATACTCATGTGGTGACAATCTCTTCAGGCTCATATACAGAGTCGAGTGGAATCGCCAAAATCAAGCACTGCGTGTCTCAGTTCATTACCAGGAGAGATGGAGGAGTTCCTTCCTCACCCGACAACATCTTCATCAAGTCTGGGTCACAGACGGCTCTCATGGTTCAGTCAACAAAAATCATTTATCGTCATATGAATACTTTCCTTTAAAAATGTATAATTGGACATGGTATGTGGCCCTTTATTCCAGACTGACTTAATATTTTCTCTGTAGATTATGCTGAAGCTGCTAATTAGTGGCAAGGACTTGTGTCAGACTGGTGTGCTCATACCTGTACCCACATATGCTTCATTTACTCTTGCTCTGGAAGAACAGGGAGCTGCCATCATACCGTACCATCTGTGTGAGGAGCAGGGCTGGACGCTGCAGGTGGAGGAGCTTCGCAAGGCACTTCATACAGGCAGAAAGACCTGCAATCCAGTCGCACTTTATATCTGCAACCCAGGGAATCCAACAGGTACAGTAAGAAATTATCCTCATTATTGCAAGAAATCTGTGCAGTCTAACTAGGTTAAAGCCTGTTTACCTTCATTATCCTGTCTAAAATCATACATTATACTGTACATTCTTCTCTTACCATTGTTATTATTCCTTCATCTCTTAAGAGTGCCGTAATAATTGCAAGGATAAAGAAAACTAGTGCTGACCCTACTAACTTTTCTAATTTTTGACCAATTAGGGGAAGTCGTGGCCTAATGGTTAGAGAGTCGGACTCGTAACCCAAAGGTTGCGGGTTCGAGTCTCGTACCGGCAGGGATTGTAGGTGGGGGGAGTGAATGTACAGCGCTCTCTCCCACCTTCAATACCACGACTGAGGTGCCCTTGAGCAAGGCACCGAACCCCCAACTGCTCCCCGGGCGCCGCAGTGTAAATGGCTGCCCACTGCTCCGGGTGTGTGTTCACGGTGTGTGTGTGTGTTCACTGCTGTGTGTGTGCACTTTGGATGGGTTAAATGCAGAGCACTAATTCCAAGTATGGGTAACCATCACTTGGCCCCATGTCACGTCCCTTTTTTTTTTTTTTTTTTTCCTAACTTACCATTTCTTTCAAAAATACTGTAGAATACTGTTGAAGCTCAGGTCCATGCTCACCTTTTGAATAATAATCTATTTAAACAATGTCAGCCTGGTTTTTGTCCATTTCATAGTACAGAAGTCAAGTCAAGTCAAGTCTGCTTTATTGTCAGTTCTTCCACATGTACAGCACATACACACAGAGAATTGAAATTGCGTTACTCTCAGACCCTTGGTGCATACAGATAACACTAACAGTAGAACATAAATACAGATAGATACAGATTAAATATAAAATACAACTATACAAATATACAAATAAGGTCAAATGTAAAAAAATATATAAAGCAGCACAAGGCACATGGCAGATAGAGTGCAAACCAGTGAAGTAAACAGCAGTGCAGATATAATGATTGTAGTGCAAAAGAGCTTATTCAGACTGATTAAAGTGACAGTGTGTGTGTGTATTTGGGAGGGGGGAGTTAGAGAGTCCGTCAGAGGGTCAGAGTTCAGTGGTGCGTGGTGCGTGGGGCAAAAAAGGGGAGGGGGGGCAAGGTCGGGAGGGAGTTCAGCTTCCTGACAGCCTGATGGATGTGCAGAAGCTGCAATGGTTAAAGTTACTAATTATCTATTGATGTTGGCTGATTCTGGACTCTTAACTGTACTCATTCAAAATCCTCATAGAGAGATTAGCTTCTATTAGAATCTGTGGTACCCCTCTTACCTGGCTTAGATCAGTTTGTTAAATTATAAAAATTTAGGCCATGTACTTCATTTGTTACTACTGGTGTTCCTCAGGGCTCTGTATTGTGCCCTCTTTTATTTATTATTTACCTTCTACCACTTGGTTATATTATTAGGAAATTTGGGATTAATTTTCATTACTATGCAGTAATGAAAATGAATCCCAAATTTCCTAATAATATAACCAGTGTGTGCAGTTTTGCAGTGTGTGGATGACACCCAGCTCTGTCCTCTAAGCCTGATTCCATTCCATTCCATTTTTGTAATTTTCTTAAATTAAATGGTGATAAAACCGAGGTTAGTACTAAATTCAATTTGACAAAATCTGACAGTTTTTATTGACTATTGATAACTCTATAGTTTCTCCATCTTCTCAGGACAAGAGTCTGGGTGTCATCCTTATAGTAGCCTATCCTTTGAAGCACACATTAATAATATGACTTGGTCTGTATATAATTCCATCTAGAGAAT
Source organism: Sinocyclocheilus anshuiensis (assembly GCF_001515605.1). Taxonomy (NCBI): domain Eukaryota; kingdom Metazoa; phylum Chordata; class Actinopteri; order Cypriniformes; family Cyprinidae; genus Sinocyclocheilus; species Sinocyclocheilus anshuiensis. Next base: position 618,899 of record NW_015546041.1, on the reverse strand, counting down.
ATCAGTCATCTGTATGTCTTACAACTACTAGTACTGGCGTTCTTGTACATGCCTTCACATATTGCTTACTGTAATGCCTCTCCTCTTTGGTGTACCCAACTTTGCCCACTGTTTTGAAATGCATTTATCAAAATTAAATGCATTTAGTGTCCAATATTGAAAACAAGGAAAGTAGCTCCTTGAATTTATGAATGGATGAATAAATGTACTTCGAATATTAGGTCACATACAGAGTAGGAAATCCATAGAAGAAGTGATCCGCTTTGCTGCAGAAGAAAGGCTCTTTATACTGGCTGATGAGGTGAGTTTATCTCAGGTAACGTAAGAGCTATCTGTAAATAAAATACAAATCTTTCTAAATCTTCAGATCAGGGGTGTCCAGTCCTGCTCCTGGAGGGTCACCTTCCAGCAGAGTTTAGCTCTAGCTTTAACCCTCCCATTGCATTCAGGTCAGTTTTGACCCGGAAGCGGTACATACATTTTTCTAAAGAATCTATTGTTTTTAGTATGGGAAAAACTTAGCAAATTGATTAAGATTACCAAAATACTCCGAATTTATTTATTTTTTTATTTTTTTATTTCAATTTTTTAATTGGAAAAAAATGGGGCGGTTGTGGCCAAGTGGTTAGAGAGTTGGACTTGTAACCCAAAGGTCACGGTTTCGCGAGGGGAGTGAATGACCAGTGCTCTCTTCCACCTTCAGTACCCATGACTGAGGTGCCCTTGAACAAGGTTCTAAACCCCCAATTGCTCCCTGGGCAACACAGCAAAAATGACTTCCCACTGCTCCGAGTGTTTGTGTGTGCACTTGGATGGGTTAAATACAAAGCACAAATTCTGAGTATGGTTACCATATTCGTCCATCACATCACTCAATTTTCACTTTAAAATTTATTTTTAAAGATATATAACCATTAAAACTAAATTGTTACACCTTCTGCGTTCGGGTCAGTTTTGACCCGGAAGTAAACTGCTGCTTTACAGTTCACTGTTCTGAGGCTTTTTTTAGCCTCTTTCCTGCATCTCACGCGTACTTTTAAAACTGAATTTTGTTGTTAAATTTGAATATGCACACACACACACACACACACACACACACACACACACACACACACAACACCCATTGGGGTGTAGAGCAAAATAGTCTACATTTGAAAAAAAGGAAAGAGTTTGAAAGAAGAGAAGTCTACCTGCTGCCACCTATTGTTGGAGTATTGCAGATTCAGGCTGTTGATCATCTTATTCATATTTTGTTTGAATACATTCTTGGGAATATTTATATTGTTTTGAAATTGTTTTGTTAAAAAAAATGTAGGGTTCATAAATTTGGAGTGTTTTTGAGCAGCATGAGTTAAACAATTCCATAATATACTGATAATAATACTGGTAATTATACTGACATAATATACTGATAATAATAATAATAATAATTAATCACATCTGAACCAGCTAATCAAGGAGTCCAGGACCACTAGAAAATTCCAGACAATCTGTCCCTGGGGTTTATATGACCCCAATCAATTTTTACTTAGTTAAAAAAAAATGGTTCCCTTCATCTCAGTGGAATATGATTTTGTGACTTTTCTGCGTTTTCTATCTGTATTCACATAAAAAGAACTGGGCTTGATTCGGTTGTTCTGAAGGTATGTAAAAATCACACACACACACACACACACACACACACACACTAATACACACCACACACACACACACTAATACACACAATAATACACACACACATACACACTAACACACACACACACACACACACACACAACACCCATTGGGGTGTAGAGCAAAATAGTCTACATTTGAAAAAAAGGAAAGAGTTTGAAAGAAGAGAAGTCTACCTGCTGCCACCTATTGTTGGAGTATTGCAGATTCAGGCTGTTGATCATCTTATTCATATTTTGTTTGAATACATTCTTGGGAATATTTATATTGTTTTGAAATTGTTTTGTTAAAAAAAATGTAGGGTTCATAAATTTGGAGTGTTTTTGAGCAGCATGAGTTAAACAATTCCATAATATACTGATAATAATACTGGTAATTATACTGACATAATATACTGATAATAATAATAATAATTAATCACATCTGAACCAGCTAATCAAGGAGTCCAGGGCCACTAGAAAATTCCAGACAGGTGTGTTGAAGCTAAACTCAGAATAAAGTGGCCCTGAAGGAGCAGGATTGGAAACCTCTGCTCTAGAACCTTCCTTTGACATGTTTGATCATTTGTTTCTCTTCAGGTGTATCAAAGCTGTGTTTATGGAGATGATACTGAGTTTTATTCCTATAAGAAGGTGTTATCAGAAATGGGCTCTACTATTTGCAGCACTGTGGAACTGGCCTCCTTCAATTCTGTCTCTAAGGGCTTCATGGGAGAGTGAGTCGTTGTGCTCCTGAATGTTATGAGGGGCATCTGTTAGTGTTATTATTCTTTTTCAAAGGGAGTCAGTGGCAGCCCTATGAATAGTATAAAATGACTCTGAATTCAAATTGAACTAATAATGGGAGTGGGCCAGTGGGTTTGACGGTTTCACTTTTATTAAATCACCAAATGAAGTAAATTATAGCAAATCTGTGTTAGTCCTCTTCTTGAGTGCTCTTTGCGTCCAGGTGTGGGCTTCGTGGAGGCTACATGGAGCTGGTGAATCTCGACCCTGCGGTGAAGGAATACGCTAGTAGACTTTTTTCAACTAGGTCCTGCCCGCCTGTTGTTGGACAAATTGCACTTGACCTCATGGCAGGTCCTCCAAAACCTGGTGATCCTTCATTCCCCACCTTCTCTGAGGTTGGTGTGCTCCATATTAGCACTTAAAGTGCCCCATTATGCTATTTAAAAACCTCCTACAATAGGTTCACGTGCATCCAAAGTAAAAAAAAAACTTTAATTTTCTTATACATTACAGCATTATCTTTTTTCTCACAGTCTCTAGAAGGGTTGAAATTATGAGTCAAAATAGTGACATTGTCAACTATGTTACCTGTCAGCCAATACTGTTTGTCTGTAACATAGCTGACAAACTCACCAGGGAAACTATCTTTTTCTTTGTAATATCAAATTATCGTTCAATGATTAAGCTTATGATTAAGCTCACTGATAAATATATCAACTAAAACCAATAGTTGTTTTATTGAGAAAGCAGATTGTTTTTCACTTTCTTCCTGTGTGAAATGTACCCAAAGTTCTAGAATATACAATCAAACACACTTCACCAAGGTGTTCATTAGAAAATTACAGACAGATGTGATGATGCAGGGTTGGAACTGAACTCTGTAAGAAGGTAGCTCTGGCATTCTCTGTTTTAAAGACTCACCAAATAGTCACATGCATTGGTTGACCAGATATAAAATAACTGATAAAAGTTTAAAAGGGCCAACATCAGTAAACAATAGTAGTCAAACTAATTATCAGTCTATCAAATTTTCTTGATTTTGAATTTGACTGAATGAATCTTTTCTATCAGGAGGTCCAGGCCATTAAAAATACGATATGTAAAAACACTGGTCGGATTCAGGAGGTCTTTGCTGAGCTGCCGGGGATCAGCTGCCAGCCACTGAAGGCCGGGTTTTTTGTCTTCCCCTGTCTACACTTCTCTCTGAAGGCAATACAATGGGCCAAGGTGAGAATCAGTGTATTTCACCAATTTGTAAGTGACTGAATTAAAAGTACTGTTGTAATGCCAGAGCAGATATGCATGACCTCAAACTTATCAGGGACTCATAAAAATCTGAAATGCATGCTCAGTGTTGTGCAGATCTTATAAGAAGCTACAGAAACATTTGGTGGAGGTTGTTGCTGCTAAAGGAGGATCTACTACAGGATCTGCTCATTCCTGTTTGTAATTATCAAGTGTTCATGAAAATCAGGTGTATTTGATTGGGGTTGGAGCTAAACTTTGATGGAAGGCAGATTTTCAAGAACAGGATTGTGCAACTGGATACTAACTTCAAGGGTTCAATTACTTTTTCCAGTGAATGATTGCTGAATGTATTTGATTACAATTTTGGAAAAGTACAACTGTTTTCATGTTATTAGTTTAGTCAGATTGTGTTTGTCTAGAATTGTGACCAATATCATTTAACATTATTGGAATACTCAACGCAGAAATCCAGGTAATTCCAAACTGTACATTCATTTTGATGACACTGAGAGAAGCAAACATAGAAATAGTTTATAAACGCATTCTAGGACTGTGTCTGGAACTGATATTTTACAGAGTAACCAGAGGCGGACTTATTGATTGGAGGGCCAAATAATTTTGTCTAGTGACGTGGCCATGAAGAATGGTAAATGTTTGCCTCTACTGGTAAATAATGGTATTACACTATTATACAAAGAAATAAAACAGTGCCTTCTCCATTGAAGGCCAATAAAAAGTAGTATATTTACACAAAATGTGTGCCATCATCCAGTCAGCATTGCAATCTATTTACATGTCTTCATTTAACAAATGCCTTTATCGGAAGCAAGGAACATCCCACGTAATTTGTAATTTTCCTGAGCTGTGAAGGCATAACTGTCTCGATACACATGATCTGTGATCAGTTGCACTGTCTTCAGTCCAGCCATAAATTCTGAATACCTCAGCAGCGAACAAATGCATTAATCGGACTGTAGTTCCCATGTTTTCTTTTAAAGTTGTTTTCTCTTCATAGAAAAGACAGATGGAACCAGACATGCTGTACTGTTTGCGTTTGCTGGAGGAAACCGGTCTGCATGTGAGGCCGGGCTGTGAATACGGACAGAGAAAGGACAGCCATCACATCAGGTTTGTGCACTGCCACTGTTGTGAGTTACTGCATGTATGTGAATGGTAGCCTCACACAAAACACTCTAAATGTGAATTTGTCAATTACAGTCAGTTAGTCTTTCCACAGTAGCCATTCAAATAAACCAAACATTGCATCTCCCATTGATTCCCTGTGAAAACCAGTTCTTATTGTTTCTCAGGCTTTTTGTGGCAACTCAAGAGAATATAATGGAAGATGCTCTGCAAAGACTGAAGACGTTCCACACGCCATTCATGAAGGAGTTTTCTTAGTGTCATCTTCAGATTATCAGATCTGTTTAACCCTTGAATGCATGAATGTTTCACCAATCAGCAACTCAAAATATATATCTAAACTGACCCAATGGTATACAACTGTTCTGATATTTTAATAACAATTGCAAAGTGGAAAAATAAAGCATGTTTCATTATGTTATTTTGAGCAACTGGTTATTTTCAGCATCTGGCTCTTATTGGGGATCTGAACCTTTCAATACATTATTCTCAAAACATTTTCGCTCATGTCACAGATTTGCTGTAATCTACTGTACATGTATTTCAGTGCGAGTAAATTGTTAAATTGTACACATTTTCAGTGCTTCCAGTTATTTCACCTGTACAAAAACTGCCAATTATGCTTCTCGATATTGCAAACTGGTATTTGCTATCGTACTAATTTAATGCATTATCATAATCATAAACACTGGTTTGTAGCACAAATAATTTTACTGTTAACTGTACTTTGTTATTCTTTGTTCTCGCATAGTCAAAGAAAAAAAGCTGGATTGTACAGACAGCAGCTGAAATATTCTTCAGATATCTTCTTATACGACATAAGGGTGAAGAAAGGCTGACGATTTTCATATTTCACTCTTAAAAATAAAGGATGCCATAGAAGACCCTTTTTGTCTAAATGGTTCCATAAAGAACTTTTAACATCTGAAGAACCTTTCTGTTTCACAAAAGCTTCTTTGTGGCGAAAGAAGGTTCTTCAGATTACAAAAAGGTAAGAAAGAGATGGTTCTTTGACTGAATGCTTCTTTGTGGAACCAAAAATGGTTCTTCTATGGCATCGCTGTGAAGAACCTTTAAAACACTTTTATTTTAAAGAGTGTTGGGTGAATTATGCCTTTGAATGTCATGCACAACAGCACAAACTATTTTTATTTGTAGCAATAGCCAACAATACATTGTATGGGTCAAAATTATCCTTTTTTTTATGCCAAAAATCATTAGGATATGAAGTAAAGATCATGTTCCATGAAGATATTTTGTTAATGTCCTACCGTAAGTATATCAAAACTTAATTTTTGATTAGTAATATGCATTTCTAAGAACTTCATTTGGACAACTTTAAAGATGATTTTCTCAATATTTAGATTTTTTTGCACCCTCAAATAGTTGTATCTCAGCCAAATATTGTCCGATCCTAACAAACCATACATCAATGGAGAGCTTATTTATTCCACTTTCAGATGATGCATAAATCTCAATTTTGAAAAACTGACCCTTATGACTGGTTTTGTGCTCCAGGGTCACATATAAACAAATAAGAGAGAAAATATATAATAAATAAATAAAAAGGCATAGCTCACTTATTCAATTTTAACGAATAAGGATATTATAAAGTACCAGGGGGATTGAAGATTGTATCATAGTATTTTAAACATTTCACAGACTTTTTGTTTTTTAACAGTCTTATTGAAGAAATATAAAAGTCCAAGTCAGAACAAAACAAATGTAACATAGGAGATGAATTAAGAAATGTTTCTTTATGTATGTGAAATTTTGCTAATAAAATAAAAAGGTTCTAGATTCTTGCTTTTGTTTTCATAATACAAGATAACATCCTTATTCATTAAATTAAATATAAAATCTGTCAAATCAATCCAAAACGTGTTTACGACTTTACAGTCAAAAAATTACAAAAACAGCATATATCATCAATATCAGTGAATCTCGATGTTAAAGATTTAGAAGAGTAAATGGTAAGTAGAATTTTGAAATGCATTTCTTTTATTTTATTATTAATAGAATATGTAAAAGGAATCAGCCAAGCTCTTCTCCAGTCAATATTCTCAATTATAGAGTTCCACAAAATTTCCCTCTAGAATATATTTTCTTTTGTTTTTGGAAAATATTACAAATATGTTTGTTATTGCACTTTTTCTCAGTTAGCTCAACGCCTTCTAACATTATTATTATGTAATACATATTGTGATTGCAAACGTGTCAATAAAGAGACTTTTATTTTATTCACGATTACATTTAAAACACAGTATTGAAAATCAAATCACATATTTAAATAAACTCTTATTAAGCATCGGGAAAAATATGATTTTTGTATTATTTTGCATAAGCCTAAGGGATGAAATCAGAGATTTTAACTGAAGAGGAAATAATGGAATTTGTTTCTGCGAGAGAGACTTTTATTTTTGCGTCATGACGTCACACGGAGAGTGACGCAGGCAGCTGTGCGTCAGCGGAGGACAGGTTTGTGGTTTACAGCGCTTCAGTGTTTAGTGTGTTTAAAGCGATACGAAACGTTAAAGTTGCTTAGAAGTTCTGCTGTTATCAACACGGGAATATTACTGAAGCCATTGTGCATTAGTAATGTGAAGTGAATGCAGATTATTACAGAATGCAGTGCTGTAACGGTTCGAGGCCTGCTCACATTAAGAGTGAAGCAAGAACGTACAGAATAAGAATGATAAATATATTTATTCTCAATCTGCATTGCTCCATTTATTACTGAAGCTGCATTTTTTTTTCGATCAGTAGCCTTTATAGGCCTTCAGAATCAGAGCTTTATAGCCAGGTATGTTCACACATACGACGAATTTGTTTTGATGGCAGAAACAGAATGACAGTGACCAGACACAGATAATAAAAAGAATAAAAGGAAATAACAAAAATATTTAAAAAAAACACAATATACAAAATAGACAATAGATGGTATTGGTGTGTACAGGTATCTCCTACAATAGGTTCACGTGCATCCAAAGTAAAAAAAAAACTTTAATTTTCTTATACATTACAGCATTATCTTTTTTCTCACAGTCTCTAGAAGGGTTGAAATTATGAGTCAAAATAGTGACATTGTCAACTATGTTACCTGTCAGCCAATACTGTTTGTCTGTAACATAGCTGACAAACTCACCAGGGAAACTATCTTTTTCTTTGTAATATCAAATTATTGTTCAATGATTAAGCTTATGATTAAGCTCACTGATAAATATATCAACTAAAACCAATAGTTGTTTTATTGAGAAAGCAGATTGTTTTTCACTTTCTTCCTGTGTGAAATGTACCCAAAGTTCTAGAATATACAATCAAACACACTTCACCAAGGTGTTCATTAGAAAATTACAGACAGATGTGATGATGCAGGGTTGGAACTGAACTCTGTAAGAAGGTAGCTCTGGCATTCTCTGTTTTAAAGACTCACCAAATAGTCACATGCATTGGTTGACCAGATATAAAATAACTGATAAAAGTTTAAAAGGGCCAACATCAGTAAACAATAGTAGTCAAACTAATTATCAGTCTATCAAATTTTCTTGATTTTGAATTTGACTGAATGAATCTTTTCTATCAGGAGGTCCAGGCCATTAAAAATACGATATGTAAAAACACTGGTCGGATTCAGGAGGTCTTTGCTGAGCTGCCGGGGATCAGCTGCCAGCCACTGAAGGCCGGGTTTTTTGTCTTCCCCTGTCTACACTTCTCTCTGAAGGCAATACAATGGGCCAAGGTGAGAATCAGTGTATTTCACCAATTTGTAAGTGACTGAATTAAAAGTACTGTTGTAATGCCAGAGCAGATATGCATGACCTCAAACTTATCAGGGACTCATAAAAATCTGAAATGCATGCTCAGTGTTGTGCAGATCTTATAAGAAGCTACAGAAACATTTGGTGGAGGTTGTTGCTGCTAAAGGAGGATCTACTACAGGATCTGCTCATTCCTGTTTGTAATTATCAAGTGTTCATGAAAATCAGGTGTATTTGATTGGGGTTGGAGCTAAACTTTGATGGAAGGCAGATTTTCAAGAACAGGATTGTGCAACTGGATACTAACTTCAAGGGTTCAATTACTTTTTCCAGTGAATGATTGCTGAATGTATTTGATTACAATTTTGGAAAAGTACAACTGTTTTCATGTTATTAGTTTAGTCAGATTGTGTTTGTCTAGAATTGTGACCAATATCATTTAACATTATTGGAATACTCAACGCAGAAATCCAGGTAATTCCAAACTGTACATTCATTTTGATGACACTGAGAGAAGCAAACATAGAAATAGTTTATAAACGCATTCTAGGACTGTGTCTGGAACTGATATTTTACAGAGTAACCAGAGGCGGACTTATTGATTGGAGGGCCAAATAATTTTGTCTAGTGACGTGGCCATGAAGAATGGTAAATGTTTGCCTCTACTGGTAAATAATGGTATTACACTATTATACAAAGAAATAAAACAGTGCCTTCTCCATTGAAGGCCAATAAAAAGTAGTATATTTACACAAAATGTGTGCCATCATCCAGTCAGCATTGCAATCTATTTACATGTCTTCATTTAACAAATGCCTTTATCGGAAGCAAGGAACATCCCACGTAATTTGTAATTTTCCTGAGCTGTGAAGGCATAACTGTCTCGATACACATGATCTGTGATCAGTTGCACTGTCTTCAGTCCAGCCATAAATTCTGAATACCTCAGCAGCGAACAAATGCATTAATCGGACTGTAGTTCCCATGTTTTCTTTTAAAGTTGTTTTCTCTTCATAGAAAAGACAGATGGAACCAGACATGCTGTACTGTTTGCGTTTGCTGGAGGAAACCGGTCTGCATGTGAGGCCGGGCTGTGAATACGGACAGAGAAAGGACAGCCATCACATCAGGTTTGTGCACTGCCACTGTTGTGAGTTACTGCATGTATGTGAATGGTAGCCTCACACAAAACACTCTAAATGTGAATTTGTCAATTACAGTCAGTTAGTCTTTCCACAGTAGCCATTCAAATAAACCAAACATTGCATCTCCCATTGATTCCCTGTGAAAACCAGTTCTTATTGTTTCTCAGGCTTTTTGTGGCAACTCAAGAGAATATAATGGAAGATGCTCTGCAAAGACTGAAGACGTTCCACACGCCATTCATGAAGGAGTTTTCTTAGTGTCATCTTCAGATTATCAGATCTGTTTAACCCTTGAATGCATGAATGTTTCACCAATCAGCAACTCAAAATATATATCTAAACTGACCCAATGGTATACAACTGTTCTGATATTTTAATAACAATTGCAAAGTGGAAAAATAAAGCATGTTTCATTATGTTATTTTGAGCAACTGGTTATTTTCAGCATCTGGCTCTTATTGGGGATCTGAACCTTTCAATACATTATTCTCAAAACATTTTCGCTCATGTCACAGATTTGCTGTAATCTACTGTACATGTATTTCAGTGCGAGTAAATTGTTAAATTGTACACATTTTCAGTGCTTCCAGTTATTTCACCTGTACAAAAACTGCCAATTATGCTTCTCGATATTGCAAACTGGTATTTGCTATCGTACTAATTTAATGCATTATCATAATCATAAACACTGGTTTGTAGCACAAATAATTTTACTGTTAACTGTACTTTGTTATTCTTTGTTCTCGCATAGTCAAAGAAAAAAAGCTGGATTGTACAGACAGCAGCTGAAATATTCTTCAGATATCTTCTTATACGACATAAGGGTGAAGAAAGGCTGACGATTTTCATATTTCACTCTTAAAAATAAAGGATGCCATAGAAGACCCTTTTTGTCTAAATGGTTCCATAAAGAACTTTTAACATCTGAAGAACCTTTCTGTTTCACAAAAGCTTCTTTGTGGCGAAAGAAGGTTCTTCAGATTACAAAAAGGTAAGAAAGAGATGGTTCTTTGACTGAATGCTTCTTTGTGGAACCAAAAATGGTTCTTCTATGGCATCGCTGTGAAGAACCTTTAAAACACTTTTATTTTAAAGAGTGTTGGGTGAATTATGCCTTTGAATGTCATGCACAACAGCACAAACTATTTTTATTTGTAGCAATAGCCAACAATACATTGTATGGGTCAAAATTATCCTTTTTTTTATGCCAAAAATCATTAGGATATGAAGTAAAGATCATGTTCCATGAAGATATTTTGTTAATGTCCTACCGTAAGTATATCAAAACTTAATTTTTGATTAGTAATATGCATTTCTAAGAACTTCATTTGGACAACTTTAAAGATGATTTTCTCAATATTTAGATTTTTTTGCACCCTCAAATAGTTGTATCTCAGCCAAATATTGTCCGATCCTAACAAACCATACATCAATGGAGAGCTTATTTATTCCACTTTCAGATGATGCATAAATCTCAATTTTGAAAAACTGACCCTTATGACTGGTTTTGTGCTCCAGGGTCACATATAAACAAATAAGAGAGAAAATATATAATAAATAAATAAAAAGGCATAGCTCACTTATTCAATTTTAACGAATAAGGATATTATAAAGTACCAGGGGGATTGAAGATTGTATCATAGTATTTTAAACATTTCACAGACTTTTTGTTTTTTAACAGTCTTATTGAAGAAATATAAAAGTCCAAGTCAGAACAAAACAAATGTAACATAGGAGATGAATTAAGAAATGTTTCTTTATGTATGTGAAATTTTGCTAATAAAATAAAAAGGTTCTAGATTCTTGCTTTTGTTTTCATAATACAAGATAACATCCTTATTCATTAAATTAAATATAAAATCTGTCAAATCAATCCAAAACGTGTTTACGACTTTACAGTCAAAAAATTACAAAAACAGCATATATCATCAATATCAGTGAATCTCGATGTTAAAGATTTAGAAGAGTAAATGGTAAGTAGAATTTTGAAATGCATTTCTTTTATTTTATTATTAATAGAATATGTAAAAGGAATCAGCCAAGCTCTTCTCCAGTCAATATTCTCAATTATAGAGTTCCACAAAATTTCCCTCTAGAATATATTTTCTTTTGTTTTTGGAAAATATTACAAATATGTTTGTTATTGCACTTTTTCTCAGTTAGCTCAACGCCTTCTAACATTATTATTATGTAATACATATTGTGATTGCAAACGTGTCAATAAAGAGACTTTTATTTTATTCACGATTACATTTAAAACACAGTATTGAAAATCAAATCACATATTTAAATAAACTCTTATTAAGCATCGGGAAAAATATGATTTTTGTATTATTTTGCATAAGCCTAAGGGATGAAATCAGAGATTTTAACTGAAGAGGAAATAATGGAATTTGTTTCTGCGAGAGAGACTTTTATTTTTGCGTCATGACGTCACACGGAGAGTGACGCAGGCAGCTGTGCGTCAGCGGAGGACAGGTTTGTGGTTTACAGCGCTTCAGTGTTTAGTGTGTTTAAAGCGATACGAAACGTTAAAGTTGCTTAGAAGTTCTGCTGTTATCAACACGGGAATATTACTGAAGCCATTGTGCATTAGTAATGTGAAGTGAATGCAGATTATTACAGAATGCAGTGCTGTAACGGTTCGAGGCCTGCTCACATTAAGAGTGAAGCAAGAACGTACAGAATAAGAATGATAAATATATTTATTCTCAATCTGCATTGCTCCATTTATTACTGAAGCTGCATTTTTTTTTCGATCAGTAGCCTTTATAGTCCTTCAGAATCAGAGCTTTATAGCCAGGTATGTTCACACATACGACGAATTTGTTTTGATGACAGAAACAGAATGACAGTGACCAGACACAGATAATAAAAAGAATAAAAGGAAATAACAAAAATATTTAAAAAAAACACAATATACAAAATAGACAATAGATGGTATTGGTGTGTACAGGTATGTTATGGATAAATGCAAGAAATGTAAATAAGGTGTGTGTGTGTGTGTGT